>NW_009192769.1:0-65574 GCF_000690835.1 Fulmarus glacialis
TCTGCGGTGTGGAGCCGGCGAGCAGCTCAGCCTGTGATCGGTGCTGTTGCTGGGCTGGGGCGGGGGGGGATGCTCAGCCTTTGGCGAGTTTCTAATTTTTTGTGAGAATGTAGGTTGTCTTAAGTCACTTCAAAAAATATTTGGCTACATAAAAAGACTGTAACTAGGAAACTATGAATGCTTACTTCCTAAATGTCTATGATACATGTGAATTTAATTTTTAAAAAATACTTGTCTGTATGTATTAAAGGATTGTCTTATTTGCACAGAAACAAAGATGCTAACATCAGAAATGACTATGAAAAAGATTATTTTTTTATGTTCTCTCAGTTCCCTGAAAGTTACCTTGAATGCTCCTGTCAACTGACCAATTTATGTGTCCTCTATAGTATGCCAACTTCTTTGATGTATTATAATAGGTTGTATGTAATAATTATAGCTAGCTACATTTCTGCAGGCAAATATAAATTGATTTCTTCTAATTAAACATCTGCTGCACAGTTTTAAAATAGGTGCTTGTGTGGCATACGACAAATCCCGAAGCACATGTGCATAGAATGAGCAGATTAAGTGATCCCTACAAGTGCTTCTTTAAAAGTTGTTGAAGGATGCAAAAAGGATAATCAGGAGACTGCTTCCAATGTAGCCCTAAACTTCTGCAAACTTATAAGTTTATGTGATACGTGCTCCACTTGCTTCATTATCTGTATATCTTACATAAAGATACACATATTCTTGGTCAAGAAACACGTTTGCTCGAGCCATCAAATACCAAGTGCTTGCTTCTGATCTGAAGCTCCCCCTGAGGCCTGTCGTAAGACTGGGAGGATAAGCTGCTTGGTTTCAAGCAGAAAAAACATTCTTTTGCTATTTGCCAGGAGCATTTTAATGTATAAATGGATGTGGTGATAACAGTTTGGAAAGAAAGGGGAGAAGTAAGAATGTAATTCAGTTTTATGCTTCCCTTTTTATATAGAAAGCATTTAAGTTGTTTCTGTTTGTTGGATACCTTATTTTATATGGAGAAGATTGACGGAAACATTGCATAATTAAAGTAGGTGTATTTGCATTGTTATCGTTGGGCCAAGAATTGTTCTTAAAACATGAAATTCACCTTATTCACTGTCAGTGAAAGTACCACATAAGAATAAAAGTCTGATTTATATCCATAAAATAACTTTTGTGCTATTCCTGTGACTGAGGTTGCATTTCATCCGTAGTGAGCAAGCATACTTCTGTTTTAGAAGGAGCCAACATTTTTTTGGCTTTGTGCAATGTAAAAAAGTTATGCTTCTGCAGAGGCAGCATCAATTTCTGTTCTGAGAATATTTGCATAAAATTTCAAAAAGCATTATTTTACCAGCATGATATTTACTGGATTAAACAGTAGCATTCCTATGACCTTAGCAATGGCGTTTGGTTCAAACACTCACAGAGAAAACTTGTGGGGAGAAAAACAAAATTAAAATCCACGTAGTTCCCAAAAAGTATCATGCGGTGCTATTCCACAGCTAATTACTGTCTCACTGATAGGGAGGCATGCCTTTAGATCTTACAGAAACAAATCTATCAAGAATGTAATTGTTTCAGTTGAAAATTCTGTAGTGTATCACATTAAAGAAAATTAAAAACTAATCTGAAAACTCAGTTTGTTGTTAATTTTAACACACACATAATTGGTTCTCTGAAGTTTACTGAGCCATATCTGTCTTCTTTGTACATGATGTTAAATGGAATGAGTGTTTGTTTTCACAGAACAGTGTACAAGCAAGTAGGGGTTTGTAATTAAGTGGGTCTTTTGAAATCACATATATTCTGCCCGCAAAAAACACTACAGATTCACAGTACACAATAATCATCTCACAGGAGTCTGCATAGCTTCAAAAAGGCAGTTTCCATGATTGATAGGAAGGCAAAAGAGATTTTTCAACCTAGTTTTGAAAATTTAGGGAGTAACTTATTCAAGTAAGATTTAGATAATCATCTTGTGTGCATAATAATAAAGCCTCATTTATTCCTGTATGTTTTGTGTAGAAACCTCTACTTTTAACTGAGATTCAGAATGGTACGGAGTAACTGTCTAATGGTTGGTCACAGGATTTTGGGTACCTAGAACTTAAAACATTAAAAGCACATACGTAATTTTTGATGAGTTTTGGGTTTTTTTTCAGTTGCAAAGTCTTTCAGAGTGTTGGACGGACTTTTATGGTATCTTTAACAAATGGATCTTGTATTTGCTGTCCTGAGATAACGTATCTGAGAAATGGTGAGAGATTTGTGTTCATATAACTGTTTTATTTACACATGCTCTATTTCTCTCACATTAGAAATTCTACACTTAAAAAAAGTATGGAAGCAGTGTTCTACAGTGAACAGACATACACAGGAGAATGTACTGCTGCTCTGGACTTGTATGTATGTACGCATTTGGATAGACTTAAAAAGTCATACTGATGGTAAAAACACAGCTTTTTTGCTGATCATAGATGATTACAAAATGTCAGAAATGTTCTGATCCAAGGGAATTTTGAAGTAATTCTAGAGAAGGTTAAGACTTGGTATTTTCCATGGAAAACTGCCATTTTTGATACAGGGCTAACAGAAAGGGGTAGGAAAAATCAGTGGCTGGAAAGTGAAGCTACACAGCTGCAATCCAGAAATCAGATGCACAGTTTTAAGAGTAGTGATGATTGATGGGATTAATATTATTATTTTGTCACTGGAAGCTTTAAGAGGATGATTGGTTTTGTATGGTATCTGTTGGTTTTATGTATATATATAAACATATATATGTATATATAAAACAGTGTCTTTCAAGCACAGATTATGTATCTGAAGCAGGAATTGCTCCAGGAAGTTCCCATGTCTTGTTATTCAGGGAGTCAGATGACCAGACAGTGAAAATGAGTTTCTCTTGTGGTGAAGGAGTTCAATCTCTTTTTCTCAGAGAAAATCCTTTTTAATTTGGGATTCATTATCTGCAATCTGGACCAGAAGATTGAAGTGTCACAGCAACACATTCATTGTGACGATATTTTCTCCTCTTTCTAAATCCTCTCTGCTTCCCCCAAACTGGTGGGTGGACAGATTACACTAGCAACCAGGAATGTATGTTGCCTTTTAGAACGCAGAGTTACTGCCCATCCCGCGGTCTTGAGAACCCATGAAAAATGTTTGCTTATTAGACCCTGGAGATGACCACTGTCATGTGAAGTTTTCTCATCCTTTACACTCGCCTACCATGAAATATTATGCATTGTATTACTCTTCCCATTTACGTTCCTAAAAACAATGGTTCAATACTTTAACGACTTCTTGTGGAAGTTTTCAGTTCAAGGCACTCTGTACCAAGTAGGAAGCCTCCACCAAGAACTGTATTTGCTGCTTTGGACGAAACAGGTAGGTGAAATGAGCAGAACGTGATGTTGAATTCTGTCAAAAGATAGATTGCAAGGCAATTCTTTGTCAAAGACAGCTTTAGGCAGGCAGAAGTGGTGTCCTTTCATTGTGCTCTAAGCTTGGAAATACGTTATCAGAGCTGGTGTGTTTTAGTAATGTTATCCTCTGTCGGCTCTCACTGCTAGATAGCATGTCAGTGCACCCTTCTCTTGGACACTGAATGCATGTGTCCTGACGTGCTGGGTGTGTTTTCTGGCTGATAGTAGAGGGGTTTATATCCTCTTTTTTTGCACAGAGCTAGATTCTGTGCAAAGATTTCCTCTGCCAAAAGCCATCTTAAGTTTCTAGTAGACAAAAGTCATCCCATCTTGCCCATGCTTAATGGAACGTATACATGTTGCACCAAGGGAGGTTTAGATTGGACATTAGGAAAAACTTCTTTACTGAAAGAGTGGTCAGGCCTTGGAACAGGCTGCCCAGGGAAGTGGTAGAATCACCATCCCTGGAAGTGTTTAAGAGACGTGTAGATGAAGCGCTTAGGGACATGGTTTTGTAGGCATGGTGGTGTTGGGTTGACGGTTGGACTTGATGATCTTAGAGGTCTTTTCCAACCTTAATGATTCTATGATTCTGTGAGATGGTCACAAATTTCCAAGCATTTGAAATGGCAGGGTTTCACTGTAAAACCCGAATCTGTAAAAAACCAGCATGTTTCAGTTCACTTCTCAAAATTCAGACTCTTGATGATTTGCTTGCCAGTTTGTTTGGTGAGGAGCCTTTCATCCCACTGCAAACCAGGACATTGTTCCTGCAGAACCATTAATCCTAGGATTGCAAAAAAACCCCCAAACTAAACCAGTTTTGAATAAAACTGACAGAGGGTGGGGAGGAGATTGTCAAGACTCTAGCTCCAGACTAGGGCTGCTTTGTGGGTGGCACCTGAATGTTTTGGCCTCTCATCCGTGGCAAAGGGCATTTTGGGCTCCCTCAACTTCCGTGGAACAGGCAGGCAGTCCTTGAAACTTCAGGGGTTCTGGGGGCTCGTTGAGAGTCAAGACAGGTAGCTCTGTTTCAGATCTGGAAATACCAAAATGTGAAATAATTAAACAAATCCTTTCTTTAGGAAGCTTAGCAGAGGTTTAAATACAAATGTAAATCCCTGAAAAGCTAAGAGAGTCAAAAGCCTGCAGAGTTTGCAAGAAACTGTCCGGTTCAACTGAATATGCTCAGATTTGATGGGCAGAACATCTTAAAATGTCACATCTCATGGAGAAACAGGACGGCTGGCTTTTTAGGAGAGAATACTTTTCTCCCCCTTCTGTGATTGCTGTTGCTAACATTTTTTAAATGCCAGTTTTTCCCAGGCGGTAAGGGAGATTAAACAACACCCGCTTCTAATAATCCACCTGAGTGCTTGCTGCTAAAACATGGCCTGAATTTGAGTAGATGCTTCATTAAGGCTTACAACCTGCCTTTGATATCTGGCTTTAGCATAGGCTTGCTGTGTGATCGTAAGAATTCATTTAAGGCAGAATTTTCAAAGGTGTCATCTATATAACCTATGTGCCTGCATTTCATTTTGAGAGAGACTTAGTCACTTATGGCTGGATTCTCAGGGGGCCTTTGAAACCTAGAAAACATTATAATTTTTAATCAGTTTTCAGAAGTCTGCTTTCAGGTCCTGGTGAGGAGACTGGGAATTTCGTTATTGAGTTCAATAGGATATGGGTTAAGTCCAAATAATACCTTGATGCCTCCCCATTTAAATTCTTCTATGCCTTTGACCTAGCTGCAGAGAGTAAAACCTCTTTGATGCAATCTGTAGAACCATTCTGTAGAGTGCTATTTTGCAATAACTTGCAGTGATGCGTGTATTATAATGATCTTTTTCATCCTTCCTGCAGCTGAAACAAGGATGGAATACAACAAAATTTCTGAATAATTAAACACAAATGCTATGATGAAGTTAAAAAAAAATCAGCTCTTGAGAGAAAATACTCAGATAATTCCTGTAGGTACACACAGTGCACTAATGCTATGACCCAAAGGAATTTGAAAAATTGATGGATTACATGAATACTGGTGGGAGAAGAATGAAAACTAAGTTTAGATCAGATATTTGAAAGTTACAGTGCAGTAACATGTTCACTTTTATTTTGTCAATGTTTTCACAACCACCAAACTGAGTGTTTGAGCTTCCATTTGCCCCATCTCCGGCTTTTTCCTTCTTTTATCCTGGAGGGGACTAACACAAATAATCTGCTGTTGTGCATGCGAAGGGGGAATTCAGACCACCTGTTTCAGTGACAGCAGAGACGTATATTAGAATAAATGACCGGTATTAGTTATGGAAAATAATGATGACCTTTACTTTTCTCCTGTATTCTTTATTCATGTGAATGAATAAATCTGGGTGGAAATAATCAGTCCCACTTGGACAGCATTGCCAAATTCATTCAAGGTGCTCTCTTGGACAGTTCCCCAAATCAGATGTTGTTTTAAAAATAAGGTTATTTAAAATATTTAAATACAAAGTTCTTTTTATTTATCATCATGTTTCTGAACCTTTGATCTTACACCTTCAGGCTTTTCTTCAGCTGAAGGTTGGATAGTTACTTAAGAGCAAAAGAAAGAAGTGCTGATTTTGTTACGTAACTCCAGAAGTTTTAAGAATAAATTGTGGCAACGGTAGGAAAAAAGTCATAACACAGCTAACAAGACTGTGGTCTGGATTATGCTCTTTTTTTATTCAATTTACTGCAGGCAATTGTATTCAAGTAAAAGCAGCCATCTAATCATCTTTGTTTCTGATACTGTAAAGTCAGTGGGACTAAATCACATGTGCAATGGGAGAAGGTGCAAAAGACTTTACAAGACTGCACCTTTTGTGAATTATTGTTACAGCAATGTAAACAAATGGATTTCTGTTCATTGATAGCTTAATGAAATAAATTTGGTTGGACCGCAACACTTTTTTGGGAGGGATAAGAAGTGGAAAAAAAACACTTAGTTTTGTGTCAAGAAGTTTAATTTCAATTATGATAAATTTAAATCTTCTTAATTACAAACCAATTGTTTTGAAATCCTTAAAAATTTTCAAATTAAATATTGAGGCTTTGCAATTTGTTTTTTCTTTTTATCAGACAGATTTGCAAAATGAAGGTGTATCTTTTTTTGTGTGCATTTCCTATTTCTGTATTAAAGAAAATGGGTCAGTATTGTGTGAAGAGTGCAGACTGAAAAAACAACAAAAACGTTATGAACTCGTTGTACACTGGTTAAATAGTGCTAAGTATTTCTGTCAGCCAGAAGGTGGTAGCAGAATTCTCCTGTAACAGCTCTGAATTGTGTTCCAGCAGGCGTTCTCAATACAAAGTGATTTTGAAATGCAGTTCAGAAAACATATTTTTTTTAGTAGCAGGAACAAATAGCATTGACATTTTTTTTTCATTTGGCAGCATCTTTGAGCAGAAAAGTGTCTGCACTTATGCCTGAGATGTCATGCGTCGGGAACGCATGTGGGATCTGTTACTTTGGTTTTGTCTCTGTTTCTTTGCAATTGTAATTATGGTTTTTACAGACTTTTTAATGCCAAAGGGAGCCGTTTATGGGCTGAAATGACAAGAGATTTGTTTTGCTCATAGTATTGCAAGACTGGAAGATGTCAGTACCATGAGAAAACCAGATAACACATTATTTCCACCCAGAGGAATTCTGTCATTCTTTCACAGATACGAACGCAAATGCAGAGAGCATTCTCCATCGGCTGGGACTGATGCAGCACCCCAGTCATACTCTTAACAAGTGTAACGACTTGAAGATACAAAAGGATAAGTTTTATTAGTCTGTTTTATTATTTTGTGATGGACTTGTGATACTCCTGTGACCCCCTGATAAGTCAGTTCACTGTGCAAATAGCCATTCCTATTTCAGCAGAGACACTCTCATCACTGAAAGAAACTTGTGAGAAATTCAGGCTCTGGAGTACAGCCCGTCCCTTACTTCCCTCTGAACCATTGTATCACGGCTCTGATGGCACTCAGTACTCCTGTGCAGACTTCTTTAAGAAACTGTTCTGTATCTTGGAGATAGTTTCTATGGTAACTATAGTCGTGGGGTTTTTTTAACTTAGTGGACAGTTTGGAAATGGAGGGAGCAGAGTTTTAATGTGACATTAGGAAGAGTCACCACAATAAAATAAGCTAGAAAAATAAAGCATTCAGCGCTTGATCTGTTTGTCAGTAAACTGAAACAGCAGTTCAAGAGAGCATCAGTCTCACTGCCTGACTTATAAGGCAAGCAGGCTGGAGCTGCTGGAACTACACAGGAAAGCAAAGAAAAAGGAAGAGCCCCAGAGCAAACCCTGCCACTCTTATAATTTTGCAGCTGGCTAGCTCTTTAAAATTAGCAGCTTTTTAGAGTGACTGCAGCTTTCATGGTCTCCTCTTGCGGAAGTTCTGACAGATAAAAACATTCACCCAAGATTACAACAACAGAGCATTATTTCTTGTGTGCCCCTCTCCCCGTTTCTTGTTCTTCACAGTATAAATACAAAATTTTTTGGGGCAGTATGTATAGGGCAGTATGTATGAAGTTGGTAGTGGAGCCACAACAATTACAGTGATGAAGATACTGAATGAGCTGATTTAGAACACAGCAAAAGGTGGCAGGAAGTACAAGTATTGGGTAGGTATAGATATCAATACAGATATAGAATATAGATATTAGAATACTGATATAGAAAGCATGGTTAAAAAGACCCAATATGTGTGTACTATGTGGAAAATATGCCAAGATATTGAGATAATAACAAAGTTCAGACATCTGTTTTGCACATATGGAGGGAAAGCATATTCACAGGTAAAGTGTCTTTTAGGTAAAAACGTAGGTGTTGCAAAGATGCCAGAGGTAAAATTGACTGTGGATTACATCGTAACACCTGGGCATTTGAAAAACCCCAGAGTAGTTTTGCCAACAGCCCTATTTTCTGTTGAGGCAGAAGCTAGGAGAGGGTTAACCCAAGATGAACTTATTCAATAAAAACACAAATGTTTGTGTAATAAATAATAAATTTCCTAGGATTATATTTAGAGATCATTACCATAATGCTTACCAGTTCTCTCTCTGTATTTAACTGTTTCATCTCAAAAGAAGGAGACAAAATGTTTATTTGGGGGAACCAAAACAACGATATGAAATCAAAGAGCTGATGAAGGAAAAGAAGCTATTAATGGAGTGCTCTGGTATTTTGTCAGTACTGTAACAAAAAATACATTATCCTTCTGTTTCTTTGCAATATAGGGAAAAAAGAGACCACATTATTCAAAAATGCTTTGCAAATATCGAGTTCAGTTCAGCATAGTACTGAAGTGCACAGTGACTGTACTTTCAAATGTGCAGGGTCCAAAAGCATAATTTCTAGATAGGCACAAGTGAATATTTTAGAAATAATATATAACTCCTTTATCTTCAAGTCTGTGAGAAGTCCTAGTGAAACCCAAAGTTGTTCCCGTTTGCTTTAAATTGGTACTTAGCATCTCCTTTGAGATTACTGAATGTTGTTTTATCTTCATACAATGCTGAATGACTATTTGCCCGAAAACGGTGGTTCTTTTAAGATGCCTTATGTTGGACACCACATTAATTGGGGTGTCTGAACTCTATTAGTCATGTGAAACATCCTGGTCTGTATTTCCTGCTCTTACTGACTTATTAATGTGGTTGTGGCAGGAGAGTAAGAGGGCAAAGAAGAAAATGTCAGTGCAGTTATTTGCGGGTAATGCTTCCATCTGGAGAGCAATGAACACTGCTATTCTTGCAAAGAAGCTAGAATGTACAAACCTTATGTGGAGTCGCTTTCCTAGAAACAAAGTGAAAACCCTATTGCACTAAAAAGTGGAGAAGACCACATTCTGTAAAGTGTCCTATGCTGAAGCCTTTGAAATTTTCCTCTGATTGCTGGCAGTGAGAGACCGAGTGAGGAATGAGGAGACCCAACTGCTGCTTGTGCTCCACACTGCTCCTATTTCCCTTTATCCTGTAGCTCTGACGGAAGTGAAATCTGTAGCCTGTGTCTATTTAACTGTAAATAAATGGATGTGTCAGTCAGTAAGAAATTTTAAAAAGGAGGAAAGCCCTGCAATTGATCATATGTAACCAGTATGAGAAACTAAGCGCTGAAACTGCTGACACTGATCATGTTGTCAGGCATGAGTAATTAGGACTTGCAAAACCAGGGTACTTGTAATTTAAGCTGCCTGGCTGGACTTGCAGTTCTCCAAAGCAGGATGCAAATAGTTGTGTGACCAGCTGTTTAAGCCTAAATCCAAAATAAAAATAATGAGTTATTGCATAAAGTATATGAGCAGGCCATCAATTACTAGAGGTCTAAAACAGGGTATCAATATTTTTGTGTAAGAGAAGCCAGAGATCCTTGTCTTCAGACACTTGTGGTTGGAGAATAGACTCGGGTGGGTGCAAGTGCATTGCACACTGGACTTGTGCTGGCAGTAGAAGACCACAGGGGCTTTGGAACAGCTCTTCTGAGTGGATGCTCAGCTGCAGAACAAGTGATACGATGGCCAGGTCTGCCTTAGGATGGGCTCAGCACCGTAGGTCAAGCTCTAAACAAGAACAGTGCCCTGTAATACCTAGTGATGGATATGCTTCTGAGCAATGGGCACGTGTGAACTACTAAGCGTAGTCCAAGCACAAAGGCACCTGCCTGAGGATGGATTCTTGGTCTAGACAGGCTGGCGCACTCAGTGTGAAAGGTGAAGACATTACACAAGATTAGATTGACAATAGATTTTCTTAATTTTGAGTTTATTTGGTGAAATTGTCTGGGTTTTTTTTCCCAGAGTGTTGCTCAGGTGTCTACAGTTGATGGCAGTTTCCTTTCCATGCCATTTGCCTTTATTACAGTGTGCCATAATCCCTGCTTAATATCCCCATAGAAAACTATAGCAGCAAGCAAAATATTTATCTGCACACCACAGCCTGTTTCTAAACTTAAGGTGATGAAATGTGTATTTTCCTTACAATCTTCCTAGTAATTTGATTTACTATTCCACGTTGGAAAAACAATCTCATCAGTAAGAGCTGTGAGATTTCCCTGTTTTCACAGTTATGTGAATGCCACCCTTCCTGAAGTAATAATCGCTCGTTAACCTTACATTTGCTGCTCTTTCAGATTTCACAGCCAGAACTGACACTGCTGACAGCTTGATAAACTGTTTGCTACTTATGATGGCTTTGCCTCTTCCAGGAACACTCTTTTCTGCATATACTCACTTTGAAGAGCCACCCTGATTTTACTCGGAAGCTCCTGTGCAAATTAGGCAGCCTTTGCTGCTGCAAAATTACCAAGGGTAAAAAATGTGAAATTCTGGCTCAAGAAAATGTTGCCTGTAATAAAAGAATGGTTCGCGTGGAAGAATATTTCTGTGGCACTAATAATGTGGGTGCCTGTTGATGTGGGTCCTAGTTTCACATATGGATCTTAGCAATAAGACGATAACAGTTGAAGATACAGTTTGCAGGTTATATCTTAGCATTTCATTTCATGGTCATTTCTGCTTTAGTAATTTTCTGTTTGCTTTTTAGATAACTTGGTGACAAATTTACCAACAGGTGGTGCTGCCGCACTAAATCCTGTGTATGCAGTCTTGGATTGGGAAAGGAATGCTGGCACTTGTATTTCAACATCCCAGTGATTTCTCAGGCTCTAAAGAAAAATATCATTAAATATTACTTGGGTATAATCTTTTCCATGTATTCCTGCAAATCTAATTACAATAATGAATCAGGGTCTTTTATTATAACAATGTTATTGTGCTTGTATATAGCATCTCTCAAAACAATTAGACTCATCCCACATGGGAAAGATCTTGGACTGTCTGACTCTTCATGCCTCTTGCAATATACTATGTACATTTTCTTAATACTCGCTGAAGTAAGTAACTATTTCCATACATAATGCTTGGGAACAGAAAGACAGAAAAATTACTTGTCTCAGTCACGCGGGAAGTCTTCGTCGAGGCAAGGAATTAAATCCAGGTAATCTGTGTCATACCTAATTTACTAGCTGTTGGTCAGGTGCTCCTTCCTTAGGAAATAATTTGGGAAAGGATGTCTGTCCTGTCTGGCAGTGACAGAAACATCAGTGTAACATCAGAATGAGCAAAAAAATCTGTCCTCTTTTCCCAAAGCAATGAGGCATAGCTATTTTATTACGTTTGTTGTCATTAGTCAGGGCTACTGCTTGTTTGTCTGAGGCTACCAATAAACACAATGTGATTCATGCAAAACTGCTTGAGGGATGGCTTGACTCCAAAGGCACAATTTAGCCTTTATTTGGCAGTTGTTTGCTTAATGCAGAAAAATGTCTATGAAAGCTATGAAAAATGAATCCGTGCTGTAACACACAGCTTGTAAAATCCACTTGATTTATCCTGCAGAAGATATTACAGTATAAAGGAATAATGAAGACATTGCCTACTTTCATTTTCTTTTATTTTCTGGTTGTGCTGTCATCTTCCATATTATTGCAACGGATTCCTACGTGGAGTCATTGTAACTAATAAAATGTCTTTATAATCAAAGATGATCTGTGATGCTGAGCTTTGAAAAGGACATTTTTTTCATCTAACTGTAACATACACAGAATTTTCTTTCCCTTACGTGATTACTCTGATTTAATCCTGAACTGTGTGGGAGAGACGCAATGGCACGGAGTAGTAGAGCATTTGAAGAGGCATAGTTACCTCTCCAGAAGTCGGGCATCATCCATAAGTACTATATTACTATCGTAGGCTGATTTCTGGCTCTGTCTTTTGTTCTGTGCGTAATCTGAAGCAATGGTTTCCTTCCTGGGGCCTCTGAATCTCTGGAGATCTTTGGTCCACTTCCTTGGGGTCCTTGGCCCTGGAGAAGGTATTAGAGAAAGGCAAGCTTATTGTTTAAATGTGATGTATACGGACTGCCATCTCCAATGAAAAAATAAATATATTAGGGTTCTACAAAGTAGGAAAGTTTGAAAATCATTGACCTACATGATGCTCCCTGCAGAAACTGGAAGCGCGAGGGTGAGTAACACAAATGTAAAAATGCAGAAACAAAAGAGCTTCATGCTGGGAAGGAAGCCCAGATTTTTCTGACCTAGCTGAAGACAGCTGAGAAGACAATTGCCTGGAAACTCTGAAATCGCAGTTCTGAAAACTGGATTCATCTCCATTAGCATTTTAATTTGGATCGAGAGTGCACGACCATCCCCAGTTTCTGTGCTTTGGTTCAGAGTGGTCTCAGAGCACTTAAACTAGAACCATCTCAGATGAAATCAGGCTGGAAGAGATATTCCAGGAGCACACCTAGCCCATTTTAGTTGGTAGTGAGCATGCAGGAGATGGGACTGGACTAGAAGTAGTTCGAAGGAAACCCCCTGAAATGCATGTGGTGCGGGCATCATGTCCTCAGTGCCAGATGGCTTTTGGTCTGCTGATCCTCTCCTGGCGATCACCGTGACTTGCGAACACAGGCACAGCTTAGCAGGTAGTGTGCAATGGGGTTCCACCACTGACCACCGAGAGGCTATGGGCCAGTCTTCACGTGGAGATGCGTGACAGCCTTCATACTTTCAGAGTAGCCTTCTCTGAAGCAGGTTGGCTCTCACAGATGTTTCTGTTATAGGTGAGACCTAGGTGGGTACTAATTAAGCCTGTCATTGCTGGGGAGAGAACAGCACTGTGCTAGGTGATCAACGTGTGTGGCAGGGGACTATAGCAGGTGGGCCGTGCCATTGAGAAAGGGGACAGCTGAAGGGCCAGGGCCGAACTGGCTGACCAGCAAGAGAGCAGAGGTTTCGAGAAACTTGAGTGTGGCATTCTCCTTGCTGGAGTGCCAGTTATGCATTATTGTTCTCCTAAAATGTTCATACTGTCTTGCCCAAATATTTTATTTTTTAAAATTTTCAGGTCCTGGTAAACACAAGTTGGTTTAGCTCTCCTACATAGTGTGAATAATTCTCCTCATTCGTTGATATTGCTTCTTTCAGGGTATTTAAACTGTTTTATCATCTCCCTTCAGGCTCCTTTTATCTGACAGTATATATTAGACTCCTGTTTTCTCTATTTTTATGTCACAGTCTCCAATCTTGCTTTCATTTATTTGCCTATCTCCGTCTTTAAATATATGGGATAAGCGAGCATACTGATATGGCATTTTGCTAAGGTAATAGAAAATTTCACATAATTCTAGGTAGATCATTACTGCATCATATACAGCCCCTCAAGATTCAACTTGGACTGTTTTAAAGATGCCTGCTGTTCCAGTTTCTTTTACATGCCCAGCTTTGTTAAATTATGTATCTAATGGAGGGGGGTTTTGTAGGTTTTTTTGTTTTTATTTCAGCAAGTGAGATCTACAGAAAATGTGTTTATTTAAGCGACAAGTTGAAGTTGTCTGAAATAATTTTATTTTTTTTTTACTTGATATTTGTTCTCCTTTGCTTACAGAGAAAGTCTGCAAAGTCTGCAGTCCTGCAACAGGACTGGTATGGATGCCTTTGCACTTGGGCATAATCTCATCAGTATCACCAGGACTTTTTACAGGCATTAACGTGCACTAATATAGATCCAATTTAGGGATTAAGACATAGCTATGACAACACACAAACCAAAAGAAAAGCCTTAGTTAAGGAGGTGATGCATGGTTGGAGGATGAGAGACAGCAGGCATACGTGGAAACAAGAGAGATTCACAGGTTGCCCAGAGAGGTTGTGCAGCCTCAGTGTCTGGAGGTTTCCAAGACCAGACTGGATAAAGCCCTGCACAACCTGGTGTGACCTCAGTGCTGACCCTGCTTTGGGCAGAAGGAGGACTAGAGACCTCCTGAGGTCTTTTCCAACCTGAATTTCCCTATGATCCTATGAAAAAGAATGGCTACAGGTGATGTATGGGAAAATATTAATAGCCCACAGGAATAAATCTTTTCTTTTACTGAGCCTCCTTCTGTAGTTGTTATTATATTAGGTTTGTACAAGCTCGTGAAAGAAAAGTGAACAGGTTTTCATATCTCTAGCAGTTGGGTTCAACCAGTTGCTCCCTTAATACATACTACGGAATATTTTGCTGGTCATATCTTCAAGACAGCAGAACCAAATTTACAAACATCTATAGATGTTTATGGTTGAAAACAGAGCCTGATTTTGGAACCATAGCACATTTTATAGGTCGCTTGCTGAAGCAAATAACCTTTTATATGACCGTTTGAATCAGTCAGGATTTATCACTGTGAAGGGGCCAAGGCCATAAAATATAACAGGGCATAGACTCCCTACTAAAGAATCTTCTAGTCTGCTTTGAAATCATATAGCATTTTATAATCCTATAGCAAATTCTATAGCATCTTTCTGTAAAGGTGCGGATTGCCTACTCACAGAGAGTAACCTTATGTTCTGAACTACCAAAACTACTGGGGTTTTTTGTATAGATGTATTTTTCCAAAGATCTTCCATCTAAGTGTAAATTTAGGCCAAGGCTGCTTGGCATATGAAGTTGGAAACGATTGTGGCACTAGACAGCACAGAACAGACTCCTGTGAGATAATTCTAAATGTGCTTTAAATCAAGAAGGAGGGGGTCAGATATATTACACCATGGCAGAATGAGATGAATGATGTTGATGTATTCAGGATGAAGCCTCTGAAAAAAACCTATTAAATAAACAAAAATAAGGCACAGATTTATCAGAGAGAAACATTCTAGATGTAAACATGCTTGTTATCCACAAGGGTTTCCATGGAGGAGAACTGGCTGAAGAAACCCCCTCTTGACTTGTGCTGTGATCTACAACTCACTCAGCCCCGTTTGGCAGTGCAATCAGGTGTGTTGGTTCCCCCAGCCACAGGGCAGCCGCCCATTTTCCTTCCTTTCTCCCTCCCTCTCCCACTTCTCCCTCTCATTTTTCTTTTCCTTCCTTCCTGTCTTTCTGTCTTTTTCTCTCTCCCTTCCTCTTCCCCTTCCCCTCACATATCTGTGGAATAACAACCTACAGACATGACTTTCCCAAATATCCCGTGTGTTACTACATCAATACAGAAGGAAAGGTATTAACCATAAAATCATGGACAGATCAAGAAAAAAACTGGCATGTATCACATGGGACCACAGTACTCAGAATAAGGTAGGGTTTTTTTTTATTTTTAAGGAAGAATTATGATATGTAAATTAAAGGCAGGAGTAACAGAACAATGGAGGCCCAGATTGCTGCATGACTAATACTTCTGTAGTTCTGAACAGTGAATTTAAGAGTTTTTCAGATGGCTCGTACAGCCACCTTTATACTGGTCGTATAGGAAACCGTATCCTGTTCTGTCCAGACATTTAAAGTATCCACCTGGGGCTTTCTCTTCAGGAAGCAATCCTGATGACCTAACCGGTGAAAGGAACATCAGCAAATTGAATGCAGATAACATTGTTGAGTCAACCTGGACGAGTGTAGGAGATGTAGTTGCTCACCTTTCATAGACAAGTCACCTGAGAACATCAAGTCTAATGTTCTTTAAATTATGAAAAGAATTATTTATTGTCTTATGGCTAGAGCGCGGTATATTCAGAGACAGGACTTTTTGTTTTCTTTTCATGTATGGTGCTGAAAATAAGCAATGAAAAATCCTGTTTAGGACTGTAATAACAATTAATCAAAACTGGGCATGTTATAAAATATGTCTTGGATGTTCATCTGATGCAAATCAGCTCTTGTTTGAAATCAATAGAGCTGTGGCAATTTATGCCAGCAAAGGGCTTGGCTCTTTTTCTTTTGAATGAATAATATACCCAAACTATTCATTTTTCTTTCTTATAATAAGTGCCAAATTTCAACCTGTTCATTCACAAAGCTGTGGAACACAACCCGTTGTAAACCACCCTGTCTCACATAATTCAGTGCTTTCCAGGATAGGGTTTGTCATTGTCCATTTTTCTCTTCAGTGTCACCGAGGTGAAATAATGTAATTGTGAGTTTAGTCATGCTGCTAGTCTGACATTAAAAGTTAAACAGGACTGGAATCTTTTCTTATCTACGCCTGCAAAAATCTGGTGTAATGCTCATGAAGTCTTGAGTGTTACAGTAGTGTGAAATAATTCCTGCCCTTAGATATTTACTGACATGAAAGAAAACAGCAGATCTAGGCTGATGAGGAGCTGGTTTTTGACAGAGATGGAGAAGTACTTTGTCGGAAATAATGCTGCGGCTTTGTGGCAACAGCATAGCAGATCTCAGTGGGAGACCTTAGAGAGGGGAAGGTGATTATACTTTAAAACAAAGCTGATTTCATTCGTTCATGCACACATTCCCATAAGCATGCACAAGCACCAAGATTCGTGCATCCAAATAGTCTGTCTACCCTTGAAGCACCAAGGTGCTGGTGTGCAGGCAGCCAGACCAAGATTCCCTGTGGTGACACAGAGGACAGGAGAAACAGGCCAGGCGCTCTTCACATCATCTGGGTTCATCTTAGGTTGGTGATTTTGGATACGCCTTTTTTGTTCCCCTTACAAACTGACAGGGATTAGTCTCTGCATCCTGTCCCACCTGTGAGTCATCAGGATTCACTGACTTTGTTTCCCAGTCTGGGTATCCTGAGAAGAAACACAGAGATATGCTGTGATCTTGATGACCTCCTATCTAAAATGACATCAACACATGTCATTTTTCTAGCCCTCCTCCTGCCGTTTGATCCTCCTGGTGCTCCCGCACCCATACATTTTTATTCATACCAATCTAAACATTTGTACTGCAATTCTCTACAGCATGAGACAGATGCTGTTCTCCTAATATTTAATATAGACATTTATGATGAACTGTGATGCTCAAAAATATGTTAATATTAATATCCAACTCTTGTCATAAATTGTCATATTAAATATCAGTATCTCATCACTGGTGTATTACTTCCCACTAGAAGGAATGTTCCAATAGCAAGACTATTACAGGCTTGAAGACAAAGGTACATTGAGCTTGTTTCTCACTTAATCCACAATTGAGTATACCTCGTAACATGGGTAATTGCTGTTAAGAAGAATTAACATAATCTGCATCTCTTCTTATTCTTGGGACTGAATTAATCTCATCTAACTATAGACATCTGCAGTGCTGACATTTACTTTTGAGCTACCCACCCGAAGTTCTGTGTTACTGGTGAAGAGAAATGGGCACTTCTAAGGTGCTGTCTTCTGACCTATTTTAGATGCCTACTTTAGCATAAGAAAAATAACAACTGAAAATGTTTATTTTTCCCCACTGATTGTAAAGGAAGTCTACAGAGAGTAGTTCAAATATAGAAATCTATATTTAGTTAGTAAATACCACCCCAGATGTCTGCTTTGTGTAATAATGGCCCCACAAATATTATTGTGACCAGGTGTGGACAAAATAAAATTTGCCTGCTGCCCCCAGAAGAAAGGGCAGTAATATAAATATTTCTGGAATATAAAGAATTTGAATTAAAGTGTCTTTTCCATATGTATAGGATGGAAGGATTGACTTCCTTTTGGGTGTAATTAAATGTATTTCCATTTAGCGTGGGGGGACAAAATCCATTTATACAAGGGGAGAATTTGATCCAGAATCTCAGTTTTTTATCTGGCACATGGTAAAAGTCAATCAAATGTCTCCTGCACATGAGAGCATTTTGTATTCAATTTTCATGTGAATGATAACTAAATTGATAACCCGTTTAGCTTCTCTAGCAGGTGGAGATCAGCACCGATCACAATTATCAATGGCAATTACATTGTAGCTGCTCTATTTTTTGAATTTCAGTTTTCAGTGGTGACTACCATAGTTTTGAACTACTACTGCTCTTGCTAGTTTAAAGGCTCAGATTTTAACTTTTCTTTTCCAAATGACCGATGCCTATCTTTGTCATCGCTGCTGTCAGTTGTAATGGCTGTGCAACTCCTGTTCAGGCATTATGGCCAAGAATTACAAATGTGGCTACTGATTTTCACTGCTCACTCTGAAATACTTGGGTCCAGCCAGAATGGCATGGGTCTTCCTGATGACGTAGCTGACAGCTCCATACTGATGTTTGAATATCCTAGTGGGTCCAAAATAGTGCTAGATACCTAAGTTTAGGCAACTCCAGATGCTTTTGACATTTTTGGACAAAAATACCAGACAGGTTTTTCTGAGCCCTGTTTCAGTAAGGTAAAGGAGAAAGTAAATAATTTGTCATGAATGGGATTCCCGTTGAATGACTCAAGGTTCATTCCTCTACTGAAAGCCACCTTTCCTGCCCCCTCAAAACCCCAAACCCCAAGGTCTTTTCAGCATGTATAATTACTATTAAATCTGATCCAGATGTTAAGAATAACGAACTGGTATTAAAAGCTCAGTGGAAACACTTCAGCAAAATGCAGTGAAGATGGTCACAAATGTATATTGTCTGATGCTGCACTGCAAGTGCTGAAGCATTATTCGATTTTTGACTGTAGCACATGTTTACAAACCAAGGTTGATTTTTTCTTTTTTCTTTCTTCTATTTTTTTAATGTTAATTTCTTTGTACAAAAGACCTTAGCAAGTCATCCACTTGTGATGTTCAAAGAGCTTCCCTACAGGAAGGATTGAGTTCTTTGAAAAAGCGTGTAGGATCAGGAACACCAATTAATATTTACTGGCTTACAACAGCAGATGCTAAATAATAATCGGTTGCACAGCAACACGAAAGTCAGAATATTGCACAAAACTACAATTAGTTTTCGAGACTTTCCTTGGTTCGCAACAGGTTCTGCCGGAGCAGATAAAGAAGAGAGGGGATCAGAAACAAGAGCTCCTTCAAAGTAAGAGTTGACAGCAAAAGGAGCAGTTGTGTCATGTGGCATTTGAAACTGAGAGAAATTGTGTAAGAAGCATTAAACTTAGCCGTAGGACAAAGCTCCTGGAAGCATGCTCAGTCCCAGAGCTCTGCTGGAGAATGAACTCCTACGAAGTAAGTGAAAATGGGCAACAGCAGAGGTGTTCAAGGGCAATGCCCTATGTTGGTGGCAGTGTGAATAGTGTATTTGAGAGGCAAGCCTAGCAAAGACTGCTCAGTTTCTGGGGAAAGTCCTTTTTGTAAGAAGAGTTACTAATATCACTGCATGAAATAGGTTCGATGACTGCTTATACAGCCTTTCTGTAAAAGGATAAGAATATGCCATGGCTTTGCTCATCGTATATCCCATCATCCCAGGTCAGTATGATGTAAAGATGCTGTATGTAGATGAAAAAAAACTTCCTTGTCAGGAAGGTCCTCTGGATTTTTTCATTCCTCTCTCTTTAGAGAAGAACTTGCTACATCTGCTGAGTGGGAGCCTTGACAAAAATTGAGAAACAAAAATTGGGAATGAGGAAGTCCTTGGACATTCTCAATGATGCTTCCCATCATGTTGACTTGATTGTTCTAATTTGCACCAAAATTGACAGCACACCTTTTTGGTGCTGACTTAGGCCCATGTTCAGCATTATTACTAAGTCAAAAATAATGGGTTTAGCTGTACTGGAGAATGCTGATCGCAGGTTCTGTTACATTATGTCAATATTCTTGTGTCATTAGTGCTTCACTTTCATGTTGCTTATCATAATGATCTCCATGTCACACCATTGCACACCAATGGTCAGGTCTTGCTTTCCTTGTGTACACAATGCATTAAAGCCAATGGCTCAATAGCAACTGTTGCAAGATCAAGCCCTGACATTTGAAATAACCTTTGCCAAATCCATAGTCAATGAAATCAACATTATTAATCCTATAGTTTTTCCCATCTATAACCAGAACTCTGAACAGCGCATTTGGAATAGTGCAATACTTAATGAAATCTGAATTATATATGTGACGGATACTGCCCCAGAATGAATAAGGCAGAACATATTCAGTATTTGCAGGCAGAGTGTGTAGCTGATGCTAAGGACAAACCTTCCTTGACTTCAAGACATCTCTTTTAGAAGCTGTATCACAGCCTCCCTTCCAACCCCTTATCATTCTTGATTAGATTGCAGTGAATATTGATAGAGAACAGAATAAATATCCACACGGTGGTGCTTTATCAGGACCTCTCTGGATTTGTGTCTTCATTGCATTCTTATGTTTTCATGGTCCAATGTGTAGAAAGAAAATGCCTTGATGCTGTTGTGCTGCATATTTCATGTCAGAAATGCTGGGAAAATATGCAGGGGTAGAGGGGGAATTCTTTCTGCAAATGGCCAATATAAACCGCGTACATCATGTAAACTATCCCATGCCACCAGCATGACTTAAATAACTGAAGGTCCTCTGCTGCTGACTGTCTTCACAGAATAACAAATTTTACCAGTATTGTTAAAATGAGAGTTTAAAAGTATGGACAGGAATTTAAAAGATGGCAGTGGAGCTCTTACTCTGAACTATTTCACACAACCCTGAATCTGTGGAACTAATGGAACGGCAGGGTGGGAAGTGGGGAAATTCACTTGCCCTTACACAAGCAGCTGTAAATTTGAAGACCAAATCTGAATGAATCATCACAGGCTCCTTCTGTAGTCAGGATGTGATTCATCTCATGCTAGCACAGAAACTTTTAAACTAGCTCCCAGAACTCCACAAAGTTTCAGAATTCACCCGTTACAGCCTTCTGCACTGCATATTTCCAGGACCCTGTTATTACACCCATTAAGGGTTTTTTAACGATTTCTTTCAAGTGCTAAAAGATAATTATTTCATAATATTAATAAGCAGACTTTCACTGCTGACAGATGTGGTAGTGATTTGAAGTTATTGCCAAGACTTCTGAATGCTCAAGAAGGTGGAGACTCCAAAGATAAGGTATTTCCATATATGAATTGACACTAAAGTAGAGTGATTTACACAAAGGCATTAGATGATAGAAGAAGGAGGCAGTCTACGTCCAATGCATGAATGTGATTCTCATTCATTGAATTCGGCGATTTTGCACCTGTTATAACTTGGTGTCAAGAGCAAGAGCCAGGCCCCGTGTTTACCACACACCTCACCTTTCACAGGGATTTTCACAGTAATGATTACAACAATTTCTTGTTGCCAAACATAGGCATAGTGTCTTGGAGCTGTATTTTGACTGTTCCCAAGTTGCCTAAACAGTCTGTTGCAAGATAACTCTTGCATTGGGTCCTTGCTTTGCCTCAAAGGCACTGTGAGTATTTTTCTGTCTTCACTGTATATGGAGCCAAGAACCTGGAAGCTGTGGACAGCAACGTAGGTTAGCCACCTGCTAGGTTGCCACCTCCTTTTTGAGCTGTGGCACTACAATAGGTATGATGACGAAGTTCAGCACCTCTATTAGGTGGTTTGAATGTGGCCTGGAGTGCCTTTTCACTTGAAAATCAATTTACAATAACGAAATCCCTAGGTGGACTTTTCTTCTTCTGAGTATTAAACTCTCTTTAGAAAACTGGTTTCACGGTGTAGTTAGTAATTATTACTCTTTTTCCTCATAATGTGGTTTAGATCAACGTTTCATTTCACAGTACCAAAGTGAGCAAATGCTGTTGTCAACTAAGCCTTCCCATACCATAACAGTACCACCCACTGCCTTTTTGGGGTTCAAGTAACTGAGAAATTTTTACACAACCAACGAACATCAGAGCTATATATTATTTCCTAGTAAACAGAGACATAGCAACCTCACAACTCTATAAATTGGTTTCTTAATAGTAAGTAAACCAATCTCTCACTTTGTCAGTCAGCAGTAGAATTTGATATTCCCTGCACTCCAACTCCGATAATATTGTTTATTATATACCCCCAGAGGCTGTTTCCACGCTGATCTGACAGGCATTAACATCAACCAATCTACTTGGTAAATAGCTCTGAGATGCTTTATTGCCCAGCTCCCTGGTACTCTACTTTACTTACGTACTAATACCAGCCACTTTTAACCTTCTATTGACAGAGGGAATAAATTATGGAAAGTCTCTTTCCTAAAACAAGGAAGTGCTGTTTTCATTTCATTTCTTTTGGGGAGTAGTTTGATGCCCAGAAGTGGTGGTGGTGGTGGAAGCTAAGGGCTGGTGCTTGAATAGGTCTAAACTGTGACAACTCTAATAGAAGCTATACTGACTTATACCAGCCAACGTGATAGCCCAGAGCTCAGGGACCGGGTATATGCTGGGCTGTAGCATTCCAGCTGTAGCTTCCAGCTGTAGCATTCCAGCCGCCTTCTGTGTGATCAGCTCAGCGCTGCTGGCAGCAACTCTCAGGAAGAGAAAACAGCTTCCTCTGGTCTTCTCATTTCATGCTCTCCTTGCTAAGATCATACACACAAAAAAGAGGTTTGGCAGGCCTTAGTTTGAATAATAGGGTTTGCAGTGTGAATCCTTGTTCCAGAGTGCATTTCCCAAGGCATTAGGGGAATGCAGCCCTCCTGCTCCCACACATTAGCGGTGCTGGGTGGAAAAATGCTCTACATCATGGGAAGAAGGGAATATTATGCCAAGGTGTCATGGCTGTTTACGAGGAGGACAGAAACCGAATCTAAAGGCAGATGGAGGCTTATGGATAGAAGAAGGATAGAAAGTTTCTGCATAGGGCTTGATGACTACACCAGTACAGACGCATCCCTTTTATGAGGGAGGAAAGGAAACAAAGTAAGACCTCTTTCAGCTATTATAAAATGAATGTTTGGAACAAGAAAAAGGGGAACCGTGGCCTCACTGAAACCTGAACTAAAACTCCAGTCTGTGCTAAGAAACATTTCTGTGGGGACACAGATGGGAAGAGCCTTCGCCATTAATGCCAGAGCACATGTCCTGCTCAGGACTCAGCTGTGATGGGTGAAGAGATTACCACCACCATCGTTCCCCTTGCTGGTGATATTGTTCCCATAGTTCTGCTTTTGTGAAATAATTGCCTTTAAGCAAAAGTAGCTGGTTTAGAATAAACAATGTCATATCCATAATCAGTGCTACCATGAAGGAAATTGAAAAATGCCATGTAAACTGCTCAAGTGGTGGATGGAGAGAGCAACATCCAGCTGGTGTGTGGCAACATGCAGCCGAGGTAGCATCATCCGGGCAGCTTGTCTGCTCTTGGCTTTGAGAGTCAATGAAATTGGAAGATTAGCTGGGAAATACTTACTCCATGGCGGAAAGGTTGGTGGAGGGGACAGCTGGCTAAAAACAGGGAATATCCATGTTGTTTGGTCTCCTCACCTCTTCTCCCATGTTCTCTTTATGCTTCCTTCCCTGCCCCTCTCTCTGATATAACCTCTCCTCTTCCTGCTTATCAAGAAATGTCTCTATGCCTTGAAATCCCTAAATTAATTCTCTTTCTCCACTCCTTCCTCTCTCCGAGTTTTTCTGCAAAGAAGGTTATCTCTTGTGTCTTCCCAAGATACCTAAATTTCTTCTGCTAAAAGGAGCTATTACAGGCAAGACCTTTGGTTTTTCATTATTTCTAATTTGTTTTGCAAAGCCAGGATGTAGCTTGAAAGGCCTCTATAAATAACAGCAGAGCACAAAGACAATCTCTGATACCTATTAACTGCAGTCAAAATTAACCTGACCGGAGAATCCAGGTATGTTGCTTGGGGAAAAAGAGGGAAATCTAGTTGTGTCTAAGTATGTCCTTTAATTAAATTAGGTTGTAGGTATATCGTAGACAGCATCTAATGTGCCTAAGCAAGTGCTACATATGGGCACTTAGTACCTCTAGATTTTTGGAAATCAGGTACTCGAGTTGCATTTGACCAGGAAATTTTCACTCACGGTGTTTCTTGGTCACACCAATAGATGGCAATCTGTCTTCACGTCCCTTCGCCTCTTCAAAAGTGAACTAAAAGGTGAGGAGGAAAGGGAGAAAACAATTTTTCTCAAATGCTTTTTCCCTTTTATGTGTCAGAGTTTCAAAGCTAAATGTTCGAATGCCCTGGAAATGAGAAATTATCTGAAAACTAGTACACTGCACAAATTACCCCATGCTGTTCTGTCAGATTTAATCTGCCTGAATCGTTTTTGGAAGGGATGATATGGGATTTAGTTACCATGTGAACTAGTAAACTGAGATTAACACTGTTCTTGATACTATTGCATATTTTAATCTATGATTTAGTTTGTTGCCTGAATTCTACATTGTGAAATCTTCAATAGATGTAAAAAAGATTAGAAAAAAGAAAAGAAAAAGAAATCTCAAGTCATATAAAAGTTCCCTGATCTTCCCATCTGTACAGTGCTACAGTACTGTAATTCAGGAATAACAGCAAAGAAAATTATCTCGGTGTCAGATTAGCAGATGTGATGGTAAAATTAAACCCTGGCTGTTTTACTTGTTCGCTCTGCTGCGATTATGGGAGCACTTGTGGAGTTCGGAGCTAGTTTTTTTGTTTGATGGCCTCAGCTTTGCTTAGAGCATTGGATTGCTGAATCAATTTAACCTTTTTACTCCCTTTATTTACTCATATGCTACCACTACATGCACAGAGCCCATGGGCACATGAGATTTTTTTAGGAGATACTTCCTGCAAAAACTAATTTCATTGCTGCTGATTTGGTTAAAAAGTGAAAAATAAAGCAGAATGGATGCCTTTGCCCTGACTGTGTGGTTGTCTCCACCCGGGAGTAAGTGGACAGCAAGTTCAAGTTCATTTGGAAAATAATATTTATTTCAGAGGCATTACCTTGTTGATCCAGGGTGTTCCTCTTGCTGCCCCGCACAAAGGATAAGACTTTTATGTGGAGAGCCACTTAGATGGGGATAGCAGTTGCTCCCTCTGGCCTGATAGTTCTTGCTGGAACAGAGCTGCATGGATGCCAGGAGGCAGGATCCTCGCTGGAAAAGCAGAGGCATGTCACGGGGAGCCGCTCAGCCCTGCCACAGCTGGCCACAAAGACCTGGGGCTGCAGCAGCGCTCAACACCCGCTCCATGCTGCTGCGTGAAGGGCTGCCACGCCGGGCACCTGCCACCGGCTCTTCACCCACCGCCCTCTGGTTCATCCACATCCCTTCTCCTGTCCTCCCCTTGGAGCAGAGGTCTTCGCATGACCTGCTTCCCTCCTGCAGCGTTTGCACCGGGCTCTGCCTTTCTGAAGATGAGTGGGGGTCTCCCAGTCGGTCTGGCACCATCCGGGAGCCCCAGGCTATTTGGAACAAAATTGTGCGCTTCGACTACGTACTTGTTTCTGTTGAATTCTTGGCATCCTGTAATTTATTCTGTCCTTCCTTTCACCAGCAACTGGAATATTGCAACTCAGTAAACAGGCTTTAATCTACAGCCATTGTTAACTAGAGAATGCAGGTAATGCTGAAAATAAATTGCAGCTACTAGCAGTGCACAGCATGAAACCAGAGGTTTCTTATGTGACCCTCCTTTTTGCTAAAAATAGTGCCTTGTACGTAAAGAATAGCTACCTTATTTAAGTTGAAGGTGTTTGTTTTTGTGGGGTGCTCATAGCTGATGAATAGAGCTGAGGCTGGAGTGGGTATTGCGGATGCTAACGGCAGCGGTAGGGCAGGTAGAACCGCAAGCTAAAAGAAAGTGAAGTTTCATTCACAGTTTACCCATTCTTCAGGTTTCCAAATGTAAACACATTGTGCTTCTTGGGAATAAGATGGCCACAGGTACAGAAAACAGCGTAAAGCACTTTGCACCATTCTTTACCTTTCACAGCATTTCTGCTCTGAACATGTGCTGCTATTTTATGTAGACATTTTATGTATTGCGTGCATGTCAGAGGTTAGGTGTTTCTTTTGTAAAGGAATGTGCCATTTACTTCCAGAAGGAATATTAATCTGCCTCTTTGCATTTTATGAAGCTTTTCCCTTTAAGAAAAAAAAAAAAAAAAAAAAAGCCCAACCACAGTCAAGGGTTATGTGAAGTGAGGAGAGAACACACAAAACCTGGCCTTCAGCTTCAGAGACGAATTGCCATAATCCGAAGCCAATACCAGATGAACTGCTGAAGGGTTGCTGCTTAAGCCTTGATACCATTACCTCTCATCTTTGACCTGAAGGGATTGATTACCTACTTCTGGAGTATTAATGAATTTGCTGAGCTTCTCTGCAGCAAAACTGTGGGCATGAACTTTCTCTTGCCTGAAAGAATGGAGGAGATATCTCTGAGCTTGTTTTCATGGCTCCAGTTTAATTGCTGATGCAGGGGATTTTGCCATCTCTGCAATGAACGGCGGCAGAATCTACAAATGTTACATTTCGTCCACGAAAAACGTGGGGGGGTAATGCAAGGAGGGAATGGGAAATAGGGGAAAATACACTAGCGTTATTTTCCTGCTTTCAGAAACGCATTTGCTAGTACAGTTAATAAATATTAACAAGGCACAAAAATAAATATTAACAAGGCACAAGTCTCCATGTGGCCCCCAGCCAGTTCCCCGGTAGATCCATAGCACTCTGATCTGAGTGAAAGGGTGTCAGCTTCATTAATTCAGCATTCTCCAGATACACACAAATTAATAAAGCATGTTATGAGAAGTTAATGGGTATAAAATTAGTAGCGTATTTTTGCTGCCTTTTGTAGATATTTCTGAATAAACTGGGATGCTTATTCCTGGAGTTAGAGAACAAAGTCCAGAGATCACTAAGTCAACAGCTGTCTTTTTATTCATTTTCAGTGAACTTTGGAGTAGGATCTGGTAGTACAAGCACAGCAGAGAAATGTGGCCCTGGGTACAGTGCCAGGCTTAAAGTTACAAGACTCAGCTTCAAAGTCAGACTGCTCATCTGCTGCACCTTTACAGGTCACTTCACTCTCCGTCCCCCAGTTTCCCCCAGAAGCTCCTTCTGTCTTTCTTCAGGGTGACTCTTCCTAGTAGGGATTTGCTGAACCTCAATTGTGAGAGGGATGTGGACTTTCTGGGAGACCATTGTGGGTACCGTAACATCCTTTGACTTGTAATCACAGGTTAGGAAATTCCTGGGCAGCAATCAAAGCCCAGTGTGCATTGCTGACATCCACACGCTCTGTTCTGTCTCACTGCGGACCTTTGGCATCTCCCCTGTTTCAGTTCTGGAGCCTTTCTGAGCACAGATTGTCAGTCCTGCCAAACAAGGGCAAAAGGACTAAATACTAACAGTTTTCAAAGCAAATGCAGAAAACATCAGTTCACGCAACATTAAGTTTACTGTAGGAATGCTCTCTCAGTGTTGCTAGCGCAGTCACGCTACGTGTCCCATTTATTTCATAGCGTGCTTGCACATTTAATGTATGAGTTTGAAAACGAAAAACTAGCTTAAGGAATGTAACTTCACCTGTCATCTGGGGAAAGTTACCTTGTTAATTTTCTATTGTTCAGCATTTTGAGCTCTTGAGGAAAAGCATCAGGAGATTTATCCCTGCCAAAGGATATGGCCTTTGGTGAACTGAGAAACACAGCATTTGGTCTTAAACTGACTGTTGCATCACTTGTTATATTTGTGCAAATGTCCTCTGGCACAGCACGAGAAACCAGGAAGGCTCACTCATGGGGATTGTATCGGTTTGTTCCCTAAAGAAATACATGCTCCCACACAAGCACAGCTTTTCCCATGACGGAGGAATAGGAAGAATCCTTGTATCAAAGGAAAGCTATGCCTTCCAGTGGCAGGGGCAATGGGGCCATGATTGGTCCCACAAGTGGAAACTGGAATTATTCTGAGTCATCACTCCTATTGAAAAGTCTCTGTTTAACCAAGGATCTGTATATGGGCACAGGAACGATAGATAGTCCTATTAATCCTATCTTTAGTCTAAGCTGAGACCACCAACATTAAAATGTCTCAGCATTTTTTCTGTAGCATCTCCCTAGGCAGAGCTAAGTTTCTGTGTGTCCCCTAAATGTAGGTTTCCATAATATAGCATATAGTGATGTTTTTAACATGTTGCCTTGGCTCTCATTTTTCTGGGTTTATAGTATTGCTGGGCTTGGGGAAAAAGTCCCTTTAAGGAAGAAAGCTCTATAAAGAAGAAATAAAATAATGATCCCTTAAGAACCATAAGGGAGATACAGAATCCATTGCAACCCCTAAGAAGAGATTATGCAAATCAACCTTTTTTTTCTGGGAAGGAGAGAGGGAGCAATGTAAGGGAGCTGGTAAAAGAGCTTCTGAGAAAGGAAGAATCCTTCTGTCATGCCAAGGATAAGCACCTTTTCTTTCATACTACCCCCTCAATGTTTTTCCCAACTTCCTTCCTTCCTGTGTCAACAATAGATTAAAATTTATTGAGGGTTCGGATACATTGAGTGTCCCTTAATTTTCACCAGTGTTTTCATGGCTCAGTATAGTACATTCTTCCTCTTCAACCTTTAAATCCACTTCTGCTCCCCTTCAGGAAAACCTCTGGTACTTTCAGAGAATCTCCGGTGAATTTTCCCAATCTACTTTGGCTGTTTTTCTCGCAAAGACTGCTTCTTGCATTAGTAGCTCTTTTCCCAAGCTCCAGTGAGGAAACCTAAAAAGTCAGTTTATGTCCAGATAATTTTGCAAAAGGGTCTTATTTATGTGAACCTTTTCTGCCTAAGCAGCGGGACTTTCAAGCGTTCCAGCAAGGGGGGAAATATTTCAGTAATGGAGATGGGATGCACGGTTTATTGTTGTTTCGTATTTTTCTTTTACTAAGAATATCTGATACTTCCTGTAATAAGACTTTGCCCATAAAGTGCAGCCCTGGCTGCCTGGGGACAGGGAGCGCAGGGTACCAGACATGAAAACAGTGAATGTGTCCTTCCTAATGTACTCCTCCTAATGCCCTTGTGCCTCAGCAGCCCTCAGGGCAGCAGCTTCCAGCAGACCTGGGCTGTGATATGGAGAGTGGACACAGAGGGAGCAGAATTACAGGGATGGAAGTGATGAAGAATGAATGAAAACAGGACCTAAAGGATGTGGATTGGAATTAGAGGGCAAGGAGCAGATCTCTGGTGCATTGGAGCTGAGATGGGGATGTCTTGGACCTGAGGTGGGGATGTCTTGGGCAACGATCCAAGTTGGGAGGGACCTGGGACCAAGTGGGCAGGAGGAGGAGCAGGGAGTTGAGGACTGGACATGACTGATCACTGACAGCTGGGATTGGGGTGAGGGGCCTGAATGGAAACTGGTGTGGCAAGGGTGAAGAGAAGTGATGAGGATGAACCATGTGGAGTGGGATGGAGAGGAAGAGGAGAGAAGGGTAACGCTAGAGTGAGTCAGGCTGTGGCGGGTGAAGGGAAGGGCAGATGCTTCTGCATTCGCTCACTGCTCGCCCTCCTGCACTGGGCAGGAGCACAGGCTGGGGTTTCCAATCCATGTTTCCTTGTTCTCTCCACATGTGAAGGCTTCCAGCAAAGCATCTTCTCCCCTGCCTGTGCTGATCCACATCAAAGACGACAATCAGTTGTTGCTATCAGTTACTCCATTAGTTTGAATTGGTTGAAAGCTATTTTGGTATACTTACGGGATCCAGCCTGGCTTGAGCTCTATGATTGACACCATGCAATAGAAAAGCTTCTGGCTTTTCTGATGTGCAGTTTGCCTGCACGTTGCAGCAAGAAATACTTTCCCCAGATTCCATTCCTTCATTTGCACATTTCAGATTAATCCCTTGGCCATTCTTACAAGCTGAATCTAGTCTGTTTATTTAACTGGATAAATGTCTGATATAAAATCTCATTAGCCCAACAATTACCTTTGACACCATAGATGAGCAAAGTCTCTTTGCCATGTAAATTAGGAAATCACATGAAGTCCCTTCCAGTTCTGAGAGGGCACAATTTTGAAAGACTGTGCCCATTCAAAATGTAGAACATCAGCTAAAGTCATTAATATTTCTGCGGTGGGTACAGTTCATATTGGACAGCCTGGATACCACCAGCCATAGGATTTTCTTATAATTCCTCATGATAAAGCTGTCCCTATGCATCATATGCAGACCAAAAGCCCAGTCGCAACATTAATCATTCCACTTGATGATTCTTTCAGCTCTCCCCTTATGGCATTTCTTTCGAAAACAGCAAAAAGAATGACAAGAACACGGACTGATCTTCAGAGGAATGGAAAATAGGAAGGCAAGTCCATTCTTTGCAGCACTCCTGTCAGAATACCTTTTATTATCAATCCCCATTAGTAACCAGTATTAAGCACTATTAACGCAAAAAATGATTTACAGTGCCAGAAATTTAGATTCGGGTCTTGATTCCCTCCTCCACTTCTCCTGTATTCTCTCTGATGTGGTGAACAGACGCTCCGTTTAGTGAGCGTGCGTGAGGCTCAAGCTTTCAAAGGAGCCCAAGTCCCATTCATAGCCACTGCCGTTCGGGCGGCTCTGACACTGTGCTGTTTGGAAAATTTAGCCAGAATCTTTCTGAAGTGACAGGCATTGGCATCTTCAGTGTTTGGTTTCCCAGTCCCTCAGGTCCTTTTACAAATATTATCCAAATGGAGTATTGGATAATACTTCTGCTTGGAAGTGGGAGCTTTTTTAATGGGCTGTGTTTATTCAGAGAACCTGTGTAAGCTAACATGAAAGTATGTGTGCACAGAAGAAAAAGAGCTTCGTATGAAGTTTTCCATTCATGTAGCTGTGTTGTGGCATTCTTTTGTAATAAATGGAGCTCTATAGTTTTTCCCACACAATAAGTGGATTTCAAACAGACATGCCAGAGCCTTGTTTACCCAGATGTTGTTCCTTTTTGGTACAGCATCTCCAATCCTGTAGGGCTGTTCTGGCCATCCGGGTCACCAGCAGCCTCATTAAAGTGTTCAGGTACGGTATGCCCAGAGTGAAAACTATGACTGGTAAGAAGAACACATTGTAATTATCCGTAGCATAGATCTCAATCTAGGTAGATGTTTTTTAATATTTAAATTACGTTTAACCACGCCAGTAGAGATGAGCAGAAAGCAGGAGAAGTAGAAAGAAGCAAAATAATGATGTGATTAATATTCACACTATTAAGAATTCACACTTCCCATTTGTCAAAGAACACTGTATGTTCCATACCTATCCATCCACAAATCAGAAACAGACTGATAATTTTTTTTAAAAATAGTCATTTATTCGAAGACCTGCACCTCTCTTCATGTTTTAGCTTGTTGTCTGTTATCTTGATTTTACGAATGTGGTTATTGTCCATAACTCTTTCCTGACTTTTTTGCGCAAACATATTTTCAGCCTTGGCCAGAAAGTGTTTGTGTAAGGTTGTCCTATTAAGTACAGTAGATCTTGACTTTAAGTGCACCTCTAATTTCTGCTGAAAGCAGTGGGATTTGCAGCAACGAGCTTTAAAGACGGTTCTCCTGCTAGGCCTGGATCACTTGCTTAATCTCAACAAACTATATGGCTTTTGCTAGAGTAATTTCTTTGATCACTACACAAATCTTTTTGATTAAACAAATGTGTTCTGAGCCCAGAAGTCCTTTATTGCAAACATTTATACTGTTGTCCCCCTGACCCGAGCAGTTAGCGTTTGGGGCCCGGCCAGGTTGTTTCCATTAAGACGAGAAGTTGATGACAGGAATCACACAGGGTTTTTTTGGTGCTGTCCTGCTTATTTACAACGAATATCCACAAAGTTATGCTTCCCTGAACCTGGCAGAAACCACTAAAGGCGGCTTTTGAACACAATTTAAAAATCCAATACCTCAAGTGCCTTTAACTTTGGCCCTCTCTCAGGGCCACCTGCACAAAAGCGTTTTATTCATTCACCATCGCCTTTTGTCGAGCTCCCGACCTCTGCCACCAAGACCTGTGTCCTTGCAAACGCCGTCCTGCTGCCCTTGGGGCCGGACTCTCGGCCTACACACGTCAGTCGTCCTGAGGTTCACTTTGGCTTGTCTTGGCCATCAGCTGCTGCTGCCACCAGGTTCCATAAAGGAACATAATTTCCTCCCCTGTAGGTGAAAGAACAGTATTTAACTAATGCCGTGGTAAATGGCAGCTGCTGGTACCTTTTAACGACATAATATAAATTCACTCAAAGTTATTGCATGCATAAAAATTGGTGGCAAAAGAGAACAAAAGCTGTGAATCGAAACTGATGTTTTTTGTTTCTGTTAGAATTTGCAGGTAAAGGTGATGGCAAGTATTTTTAGATGAAAAATGCTGTTTATACATTTTTATATATACATCGTCAAAATGTTACGCTTTTTAAAAAAAAAATTCTGTTTTAGAAAACAAACTCTCTTTACCTGGCTAGGGTCTAGTAGGGTGATTTTTGTTTGGGTTGGTTCAGCCCAGGTAAAAGTGTTTTATTCTGTCGAGTCGCCTCGGAAGATTTAGCTTGCTCTGTTTAGCAAATAGTTATACTGCATTCCCGCTTTGTGCATTGGTCCGTGAGACGGCAGTTTGAGATGCTATCACCCCTGATGATCTAGAGGTCTCCAAACGGTGGTTTCCTTCTTTCACAACACAAAATGGATTTCTTTCCGAGCATGCTCTGTGTTTCAAGGTAGAAATCATCTGACTCTGGTGCATCATAAAAGATGATAAAACAATCCAACTTGTGAAAGGGAACATGGGCATCACTCTCCTGAGATATAATGCCTGTGCGGTGAGGTGTTACAATGAAAAAGTCCTATGGCTGTACTAAACTAATTCCAAACAAAGCATGTGAGATCATATCGGTAATCAACAGTGAAGCTGTTCAACTGAACTTCAGTCAAAATATTTTATTCCAGATGACAATGTCAAAAGAAAAATTTGATTTTTGTATAAAAATGTTCTTAATTCAAATTTTTTGCCAGCCTACAGCACAAAAAAATGCTGGCATGCCTGTTTTTCCTTCAAGATGAATTCCAAATTTTGTTCCGCTCCGAGTGTAATCCCTTATTTGCAGATATAGGCCCCTTGGCTGTCTATATTGTAGCTTATTTTTCTATTAAGTGTTGACATAAAGTGCCAGTAAAATATAAGTTTTGGATGAATCTATGAGTTGTTACGCCATTTTGTTCTTAACCTGTGAGTTCTCAAATTGGAAGCCATCTTTCAGGAAGTGTGTATGGACACTAATTTCTCTTTAAGACTTCTGGATATTAACAATTTTATATCATGCATTCCATCTCTCTTTCTCGTTCATGTGTTTCTCCACTTTTATGGCTTTCAACTTCTTTCAGTTTTGAACTCTTAAGATTTTTTTTTGTGGAAGTGAAGACCTCTGTATACCATATTCTAGCCTACTGAAAAAAACCTTTTATTTCTTCGTTACCCTCTGCAGATCCCTTAGAAATTTTCCGTGGCTGCCAGGCTGAAAAACCACAGATCTGCTGTCAGACCCACATCCATTGGACTGTCCTTTTCTCTTTAAGCATATGCATGCTTTTACTTATAGTAGATATTCTTGACAAATGCAAAGTTCGTCTCTGGCCAAGGGATTCCAAAAGAAAAGCCTTTGCCACGATTACCCTTTTCAGCTTTTATTGACTTTGAGTCTTGAGAGATTTCCTGCGGAAGACTACTGAGGTCTTGTGCTAGTTAGAAAAAGAAAAAAAATGCTCTTTTTTTTTTATCAAAAGAAAAAGCAAACTTTAAACAGTCAAACCTCAAAGTTTCCAAGGCAGTCGGAGCACCAGGAGACTAGACATTGCTCAGAACCAGTAGGCTCAGTTTTCAGTTCTCCTTTACACTATTGTCTTCGGTCCAAACACTCTTCCAGTACCACAATTGTTTTCTACATTCGTCTTTTAAACTTTCATTACTATTGGCAGAGATTCTCGAGCTCTTAAACCCTATGTCATACTGCGAGGACTCTGCCTAGACACCTCTCTGAATCAAGACCACACTGAAGAAATATTGACCTCTCTTTTGTGTCCATGTCAGGCATCTCAGCAGTAGAACTTCAAGGTGCTTGCGAGACCTCTAATGGTGCACACGGCGCTATGTATTATAGAAATAACCAGAAATCAGACAAGAGAGGTTGAAAATATATAGTTAGGAATGGTACGTTTGTGTATTTGTTGTAAAAAGTTACATGAGCTGTGACTGTGCCCTTGTGTCTCCTTTGCGTTGATTTTTTACTGTGCGAACAGCAAAAGACCCAAAAGACCACAAATAACCTGCCTTTTGTGCACCTATTTTATGGAGAATCCTTTGAAATGGTGCAGTATATGATGTGCAGGCTGTTTTTGTGGGGTTGTAAGGACTTCTGTTATCTCCTTTGGGTCTCTCCTCACAGAAGGGTACTACCATACCTGCTGACAAGGAAAGCGCTTGAAACGAACTCCATATACCTGTTCCAACTATTTTAGTATAGCAGAGGGTATACTCCTAGCTGCAATTCCAGGTTCTGCCTGAACCCTCTGTATCCCTCATGCAGTCTATTGATGTCCTCCGTAGCATGAGCTTATTGGTAATCTCAATGCTTTCTTTCTGAATATGAGAAAGTTATTAACTCTGAACTGGCTTCCCAAACAATAACAAGAAGCTTCAAAGCAACGGGTGCGATTCATTGTAGCCATTGGGAGCAGCCAAACTGGCCAAAAGAGGACTTTAGAAAGCCATGCAGCTCCCCAGGTGCAGAGAGTATCTCAAAGCACTACATGAGCTCTGCTGATTATTCACCTTGTCCAAGCTTAGAGGGGCAATTTGAGACAAGATGGTGTTTGGAGCTTTTTAACGAGCAGGAGGAATCATGGTTCAGGCATATATGATTATGGTGGCTGTGACTCCTTGACAGAGCTCTTTGAATCAGGGATGTTGCATGGAGTAGACATTGGACCCCACGGACAGTGGCTACTGGGAAAACTCTGATCAAGGAGGGTACAGACGCTGTCTTTGCATTGGCTCAGGAATCTTCAATTTTGCAAAATGGAAATATTAACAATTGAATGGGAAGAAATCCAGTTTTGAAGCTCTCAGAAGGGAATTGCAAAAGAACTGATCTGTTTTTAAAAGCCTTAAATCCCCTGAAGCTTCTGATTAATTTATTGAAAAAGTGTTCATAAAGGATGTAACCAAACCGAAATCTGTTGCTTTGGTAAAGAACGTATTCAGGATGAAAAGCCCAGGGCTCTGCCCTGCCAGCACGGAGAAAGCATTTCAGCTGTCATCTGAGTAGGCACCTGTCACTCCCATCAGAGCAGGAACAGCGTGATTTCTGGCCTAATTTCCAGAACATCAGTGATATTGAATGGAGATCTGGGTGCTCAGATATTATGCAAACCAAGACCCAAAACTACAAATGCTCCTTTTCTTTTTCTCTGCCCCTGTGAAAGCCTCAAGGAATATGAAGTCACCCTTAAGTCTATTTCTGTTCCCCAGGCTTTTCTTTCCACAGTGATGGGCTGATCCTCACATATTTGCATGATGGCCTGACCCACTTTGAACAAAGTTATATGCTGATCAGTGAAAAACAGAATATTCTTTCCTGGCTTTTGGATTATTATTCAAAAGGAAAGGAGACCCAGAGCAACATGCTATGTTCACTGCTGCATGATAACACTTCCGAGTAGCCAAGTTGTAGTAAAGCAGACACGTGGAGAAACAGGAGTCTGCCTTATGGTACAAAAACTTTCTCCAGGCATCCAGCTTAGTAGCATCCAGCACACCGTTGTGGCAAGAGCTGTGGGACATGAGTTCTATGCATGAAAATGAAGTTTGCTCTTTCGTTATAATTGAGGTGTAGCTGGGTGTCAGGACTGTGCAAACCCAATGTACTTAAGACATTATTAATTCCTTGGGTGGTCCAGCATGCCTCTGGGCTTGTCACCTGCAGGGACGAGACAATGGACTGATTTGAGATAATGGACACTTTGAGGTAACAGCTTCAAACTTGGTGATTGACTGTGGCTTCACAGTTAGGTATTTGGCTGTCACAGGAGCTCTCCAGGACAATTCTAGACATTCCCCAACTCAGATCCTGCGGTGTCTAGTCCACTTTGTATACCTAAAGGTGTTGTTTAACATCCTGAGTGGAGCATCCCAAAGACTCCCCCTAGATGTTCCTGCTCTAGAAGTGATGAAATTTTACATAGATAAGACGTAAAAACACTCAATAGAAACTCTTCCTGCAGAAATTGTCACAGAGGGCAGTCTTTAGTATGTAGTCAAGATGGATTATGGATGTGCTGGGCTGGTCACGTAGGACTGTGGCCAGCTGGGTTATGAGAACTGATCAGAACAGAGGTTTGGGGTCCCTCTTGCTGCTGCAGATACCAGGTACCCTTGCAACAGAGACTACTGTCACCACTGGTCAGAAACCTGCTGTCGCACTGGGAGATTTTATTTCCTATTGGGAGATTTATTTTCCTGTGCAAGCCAAGATCCCCCCAAATTATTGTTTTCTTTTAACGAAAACTCTGTCCTGAGTGTCCGTGCAACACCTTGCTCCTCGCACTGTGGCACGTGGGAGGGAAGGGGTCCCAGCGTGAGCCTGCCAGCAGAGAGAAGGGGCTGCTTTGAAGACGAGAACTGCACAGCCAAGCTCTGGCTGTCACCGCAGCCTGCGGGACCTCCCTTATAAGCTGTCTGCGCAGGGGTCATTTACCTCATGGGCACCTTTTCTGCTTAGTGACTTCTTTCCCCACTTTGGTTACATGTAAGGACTGATCCAAGTCTGAGGACCTAAAACTGCACCAGGTAAATCGTTGAGACAAAGCAATTTCCCTGCTGGGAAATCAGTGCCGGGAAATCAGTTCGCTTCAGGGCTGAGCTTAGGGCTTGGGGTGATGTGCATGGAGGTGAGAGCCTGTTGGACACTCCTCTTCTCCCCTGTCATGCCACCACTGATGCCGTGGCTCCTTTTTCTCATGGTAGTCAATAAATTCACCCTGGATATCTGAATAACAGAGTTGGAGGAAAATGTTTTTTCCTTTCCATATAAGACAGAGATGAAATATTTGTGGGAAGCTTTAGGCATCTCATGACAAGTATAACTGAATACTAAGAACCTGAATACATTGATGATTTGGGAGTTTTGATTTTTTTACTCCCACATAAAAATCAAGATTTTCTTATTAGGGAAAGCAGATGCATTCCACAAAATTGTTCATTCAGTCAAACCCCTAGTTTCCTACTGAAAAAGAATATATTTTGATGGGGATATTTTTGCCATCCCTTCTAAGTATGCATTTGGGGGTTTAATGTTAGGTGAGCAAATGAAATAATAACAAAAAAAGGTGAGGTTTTTATATTCCCACTCTCAAATTCCAGTTCCATTTAATCAAAGGTCATTCCACCTTCCTTATTACCCTGGTGATGAAAGGAACAGCTGTATCAAGAAATCACATAATACGATCAGCTGTATTGCTGTGAACTCCCAGACACAGTGTTCAGGTAACCCCTGCCACCAGTTAGAGCCTTGTTCTGCACTAAAAACCTCTTTCTAGCGACCTGGTCCAAACCTGCTGCTTGCACTGTTGAGCCTTGCTGTCGGGTACTGTTCTTCATGCATACTTAGAATTCTATTTTGGGATTTAATATCTATTTTCTCTATCAAGTCTGTAAAGATTAAAGTAAAATCTAATTGATGAGAAGCATTTTATCCTATCCTAAATTTGATTTAACTGCAAAGTGAATAGGGCTCAGTGAAAGTTTTTTTCCCTGGACAGTGCTTAATATAGATTTAAAAGCCATATTTGTAAATTACTAGGCTCTTTTATGTTTCATGCAGATGATTTTGTGTTTTGTTTATGTCGCTGCTCTTGTGACTGTATTAATTGCAGGGACTATACAACATCTAATGCTGAACCAATGCACGTGATGGACCTGCAGTTCACCAGATCGAGTGCAAAGGCTTTCTTTTGATTGCTCTTGCTTTAAAGCAAAAGTAGATGTATTGCATATAACGTATATAAAAAGGAGAAGATCAGCTCCATCTGGAAGGTCCAGTCCTTCAAGAATTTGACTCACCTTGTCTCCCAAGGACTTTCTGTGTCAAAGGCTCCCACAAGCAGATTTCCTGACATTCAGAGATCTTTGGAGAAACAGATACTTACTTGTTGCCTTCATGAGACCCAGTCATAAAAATAATAACAGAAGCATGGTTTTGTGACAATTGTAATGTGCCAAACATTTGTCAAATCTTTGGGAAAGGTGTCTCTATTTGCGCCTTACCTAAACTAGCACTCCTTACTGATGGCAGAAAAACCCAGCAAAGATGATAGTAAATAAAATTTAGTTTGAGATTGTCCCAAACTAGTCTGACTTGCTAAAGGTACCTTATTACTTTTGAAACAACCCTTTCTGTGACCAGACCAAATATTTCTATCAGTCAAGCAAAATGGATGTATGAGGGCCAGTCCCACAGGCTCTAATACAACAAAACCCTTAAATGTGCATATATTTAAGTCCAGGTATATTTTTGCAATTCCCATTGGGTACAGAGCAGAATAATTGAAAAACTATTCACAAATAAAGCATGTGCTTTGCCAAATTAAAGTTGGAAATACATAAGCAAGCTACTAGATTTCTTTTTTCGGTCATGCTGCTGGAGTTCAGTATCCCCAAATACATCCTTTTAGGCTGCTGCATATCTGCCACATACTTTGGATAGTAAGGATGGTTAAGAAAGATCCCCCTTTCATATTTACATTTGTCCTGCACTGTAAACTCTGCAGCCAGTGCTATTTATGAGAAATGGAGTTGTAGAAGCTGTGATACCATCCTGAATGAACACAAATGCTTGCAGCCAGACAGTAAAGCAGGGAAGAGAGGCACAAGTAACCTCCTTGTTCCTGTCTCTTTCTGATAAGTACAATCTTAGCCTTTTCCAGCTCTAAGTCTTACTAGGTGTTCATTTTGCGCTTCAATTTGGCAGGTCTTTAAGGTGCCAAGAGTAAATAGGTTAAAATGTCGCTTCCTCTTCTTGCTGTGTTTCTGAGCTAAAGTACGGTGGCTACCACGCTTCGTGCTGAAGTCAGGGCCGCCAGCATGTGTGAGTGTGATCTGAGCACACCCACCAGACCAGATCTCTCGGGTTACTTTACACAAAAAGACACCAAGATTTTGAATCCCAAGTGGCCCCAAGCAAGAGACGTGCTTGAACCTGAGCCGGGATGCAGGAGTCCAAGACATGCAGCATCGCAGCTTTAAGCACTTGACTGTAGGTGGGCAAAGCAGGCCTGGGGGGTTGTTCAGCTGAAATAACATGTCAACAGCCTGACTGTTTCTTTGGCTCTTGTTCCATGTGCCCAGAAATGAGGAGTTCTCAATATGTTTGCAAGAGGGTGGGATTTAGCCTTGTGTCTGGCCTCCTCTGGCAACGCTTCCTGGCCAAGCTGTGGCTACTGGCAAACAGCAGTGACAACAGCTTCTTGTCATCCATATACAGGTAATGTCTTGTATGTTCAGGGTGTCACAGCTGTACACATCCTCTATGGTTTATACTGAAACACATCAGAATTAACCACTTCTCCATGAAAGTTCACTTAAAAGAATCACTAAGATTAGAAGTGAAAATGACTAAGCAATGTTTTTGAGTCATTAATTCATATGAATGGCATCAATAAATAACATGGCAAAAATAAATATGGTAACAATAAATGGATTTTTGTTGTAATTTGTGGAAAGAGTAAGTGCTCGTTTGATCTCAACACTACTGCTGTGACACGGGCAAATATTTATAGCCTCATTTATAATGTGCGATATATAGTGCAGCGATGATATGTTCTTTACCAAGGGCAAGGAATCAGTAGGGAAGGAGGAAGTTGCATATAGGACCAGACATCCTGACACCTATATGTAAGCATTTGTGACTTCCCTATGATTTGGTCTGTGCCTCTGTTAAGTGATTTAAGATTGAGATTTTCAAGCCTCTTTGAGACATTAGTTGTAACTAGAGCTATGTCTCCCAGTTCCTTTTGTCCACTTAGGAAAGCTAAGGCATTTTATTTTTATTGGCATTGCAGTATCTTCAGTTATAGACTGGGGAAAAATATGTCCAACCCCCCCCCAAAAAACCAAACCACCAAAAAAACAGACACAAAAAAAAGAAAATTTCCGCTTCCAGCAGCAGCACAGAGCTAATCCCTGCAGTGTGTATTTGACCTGGCTAGCTTTAAATAGCCAAAACAGTGAGGGCTTCCACATCTTTTAAAACTATTTCACAACCTTTCCTGATTTCTAATGAGACTGAATTAGCACCTTCTTTATTTCCTAGGGGCTGCGTCTCAGCATCAGGGTGGTTGGAGAGTAGGCGAGAAAGAAATCATGTAGCTGTGCGTGCAGAGAGGAGCAGCCTTTGGAGCTGCGCTTGCCTGGCTGGAGTTCACAGAGCATAAGCCAATTTTTGCGCCCACAGAGCAGTTCATTTCTTGGCAGCTGACTTAGAATAAAGCTCCAAGGCTACAGTGGCCCACAGCCTGCTGTGACTCGGTGACCACAGAACCTAATTTGTGCTGGATAAAGCCCTAAAGAGATTAACTGACTCATAACATATGCTACTCTACCTTCCACAAATGAAGCTCAGATACAGTGCCATGTTTCTGATCCTTCTCTAAATTTTGCAAATACTCCACCACTTAGTCACAGATATGGGGGAACCAGAAGAAGAAAAAAGCCACCCCCTCTAGTAAAAGCCACCCCCTCTAGTTTATCATTCATACATTTTTTGCAAGCACTTCAAAAGTCTATATGCTTTTTCTGCCAGGAATGTGACATTTCACATTAAGGAATCTATTAAAAAATGTATACATTCATTTTAGGAAATCTCTGAGAAACAACAGTGCAGGTGCGTTACCTGCGGCACAGCCACGTAGGAGAGGCAGGTACATCCAGTGTTGAGTTTATAAAGGGATGGGCCATATATAAGGCTATAAAAGTCACTGAATGTCTTCAGTCTCCCCAGGACCATAAAGAGCTCATTGGAGGTGGTTAGCAGCTTAAAAGAGAGACTATCAGGAGCAAGAATGTCAGCCAACAGGGTCAGGGTGTTTCTAAAATAGCCTGATGAGTGTCTGAGCTGTGAAGCAGATACGCTCTGTGGTTCAGCGGTTCCTGACTCCATGCTGTGAAGCCGACCAGGATGAGTTATTCTTCTCTGGTAGCCCACACGCAACAGTATTACGTGGGGGAGGAGGTGCTGGTATTCTCCCAGATTTCATTCCAATATGGAATCTGAATGTGGGTCCAGGGAAATGCAGTATATATAGCATACAAGACAGTGAGGCTCAATTAATTTCCAGGTCATGAAACCCTACCTTCCCAAAGGATTCAGAGAAAGGCAGCCGGGATGGTCTCAGGTACAGGTCATCTTCCACAAAAGCAACGACCTGACATCATTGGTCTTACGTTTCATAAATCCTTTTGAAAACCCAACCCTGTTCTACACTGTTGAAGTGAAAGGCATTTATTATCAGTGATTTCAAATACAGCTAACTTGGTTAAATTCAAGGCATTACGCCCTAACAAAATAAAAACAAATATCAGCACAAACATCCATTATAAATGAGATAATAAATACTGAATCAGATGAATGATGTTGCTGATTAACACCTTTACATTTTTAGCCTACTTTTCTGTCATAACTTATAGCCAAATATATCTGCAGACTGCAGGAGCAGCATCCAGATGAGGCTTAAATAAGAACGACTCTGTCTTAAATAACATATTAAAAAGGAATTTGGCTCTTCTAAGATAATGGAGACCTCATACACTAAAACCTGTATGTGTTTACTCAGAACTGGAAACTTCATGCATTTAAAGTTACCGGTTAGGATCCTTCCTAGTGTCCTTTTTTCCTGAGATTTTCCAAAGGCCCTTAAAAATCAAGGCATCCAAATCCAAGTGAGACCTGAAAACCTAACTCCTTTAGTGTCTTTTGAAAAGCATACTCTTACACTGCTGTTCTCAGCAGATAATGTCAAGACACTGAATTATGGCAGTTTACCTTCTAGGCATAGGCTCCAAAGACCGAGCAAAGTGTGTCAGCTGCCACGGTGCAGTGGCACTCACTCTGCTGCTGCTGTGGTCCTGGTCAGCAGCTGTGGGTGAGCTGGTGAGCAGGACCTTGTGCTGCAGCAGAGCGATTGCCAGCCATTGTGTGAAGACAGTCTCAAGTCCAGCTTAGTGATTTTCCCAGTATCGATGCATGCAAGGGGGCAAATTCTACACCATCCCCTACCAGCGTGCCTTCAGGCTGATCGAAACACACAACTGGTGTTCTCTCATAGATCAAACTTGTTTTTCAGCTCAAAGGGACAACGAGCCTGCACAGGCTGCACATTTTTATGCTTACAAAACTGATTTTTGTGTCAGGAATCCTCTTAACGTATATATTAATTGGTCTCCTAAAATACATAGTGGGCTGGGCAGATCAAGGGCTTACCGTAGCTGATTAACTAGGGATCTTCTTCCTCTCCCTTTTCTTTCCAGACTTCTCCTAGCAGTGAAGCTAGGTCTTAGAGCTATCAGAAAAACAAAGCTCAGAAGGTGTCAAGCTGGTAAGATGTGAAAACCAGAGTTATTTCTGCAAGTGAAACAATCTCAGAAGTGAAACAAGCTCTGAAGTTTCACCACCTGAGCATAGACCCCATGCTCCCCAGCTTCTTAAGCGCACGGATCGAGTCTAGGCCCAGGTGAACAAGTCAATTCCTTAAAGACCATAAAATTGGCATAGGCCCATGGGACTCAGTGGAACTATGCAGCCAAGGAGCCTTATTTAGCTCAAGGGGACTGGTATGATTTTAATCTAGGAGGATTTGAGTGTTATAACCTCTCTGGTAAAAACCTGTGGGAAAGAAAAAAGGAAAAAAAAAGAAAAGAAAGAAAGAAAAAAAATGAGAGAAATGTAGAAAGGGAGAGAGATTGTAAATATCTTTGGCAGCAAGCAGACTAGAAGCAGCTGTCTCTGGCAGACGTGTTTCATTCAGATCAAACAGAGAGCTGCGGATGTTTGGAAATAACCCACATTTACTATATATTTAACTACAAGCTTTCCGTTTGTTTGGAGGCAATCAGGGATTTATGCTCAAACAAGAACTTTTCTCACCCAGGTTTTGTTCAGAAAGCACCGTTTCCCTGTGGCACCGGCGCGCGAGTGCCAGGATGCCACGTGGAGCACAGGGAACCCACGGCGGGAGGAGGGCTCCTGATTTCACAGCTTTTGGTCACACAGTCCTGGAGGTAAACGGAGCTGTTCTCAGAATGTGCCTTTCTCCAGGAACCTAAATGCTTTCGTTAGGCAGGGGGAAAAGGTGAAGATGACCTTGTGCTTTGGGTGTGATAGTTCTTAAACCACGGCGTCTGACAGCCGTTACCACTGCTAACTCCTCAGGACTCCTGGAGCAGTGTTTCCCGCGAGGGACTCCTCCATCTGCCACATACTCACTGGGACGGCAGTCGGTCTGGGGGCTCAGAGCCCATCCTGTATCATCTGCAAACATCCTCTGTCCTCCTTAATAAGAACACTGAAAGGCAGTAATTTTTGCCTTACCAGTTCTGTCACATTTCCTCGCTATTCAATTTCTTTTCTTTTCAGTTCTTCCCTATGTAAATGCTTCCCCCCCACTCCCCGCCCCAAAACGTGCACTCTAGCATTTTAATTCTAGTGTTTAAGGCCTTAAATAATATAGTAGTGCTGCTGTCTACTTGCAGGACTGGCTATGGACTCTTGTTGCATCATGACTATTAAGATCAATTGCAAGGAAAATGTAAGATGATGGAATGTAATTACCTGTGTTGGAGGCTTGCCCAGACTGCCAGCACTGCATTCCCTTAAAAAAAAAAAAAAAAAAGGAACTTTGGGAAGTCTAGGTGACACCAGGCAAGCTGCCTCGGCGTGGACAGTGCTCTTTGCTAGTGCTCTTGAGGCAGGTCTTGAACCTGCCTTAGGGCTTCACTTTGAAGCCATGAGGCTGCTTCAAGGATGTTCAAGGTCAGGTTGGACAGGGCTCTGAGCAACCTGAAGCAAGCTGAAGATGTCCCTGCTCATTGCAGAGGGGTTGGAATAGATGACCTTTAAAGGTCCCTTCCAACCCAAACCTTTCTGTGATTCTATGATTCTGTGTGCCTGCTAGTCCCAGTCTTGCTGGAAGGAGGTTGTGTGCACCTTGCAGAACTGCTCTGTACCACGGATACTGTTGTCTGTGGGATCTCACAGCGAGACTAGGAGAAAACTGCGAATTCCTGTGATGGTAAGTGGGGAAAAAGGGCCTGATGATCTTCTCACATTAGGAAAACCAGAGTGCTACTAGGGATCATTTGTGCAGAAGTAACGGAAGGTATTTGCTTTCCAAAACAGATCACTTCACTGATCTGTATTAGGATATAGCTCCGCCAAAGAGTATAGGGAGCAGGCAACCAGGCACAGGGGAAAGGCAAACATCTTTTATGCTGGTTTTGCTTTATGGGGAAAACTCAGCATGAAATTATGCCCTGAGATACCATAATGTGGAACTGCACTGTCAGTCTCCTGAAAATCACCTCAAGATAATATGAGACAGATTTTCAAAAAGGACTGAAAACATTCCCTCAGCAAAAATTTACACTTGTTTTTAAATTACGCAACAGAAAGACTGCTTCCCCAAATGATTACACACACCAGAAAACTGTGTTCCTATTAAAAAAGATCACTGCCTTGTGTTCGTATTCAAAGAAATACATGCATATGGGCCTGCTATTTATGTGTGTAGGCACCATGATAAATCCCCATGATAAATCCCCAGATGAAAGTAACGGTTCAGAATTTGCTAAAACACTGTGGTATTATGGAACACTTTCAAAAGTGTGGATTTGTTTTCCACCTTTTTCCCCAATAATAAATATTGGACTCAGCAGTAAGGGCTTATAATAGAGCCACAGTAGTACCGTAAAGTGTAGGATTTACGAGCCAGATCTGTAGAACATAAATTTTCCAACAAGGGCTGTAATTATATAAAATGCTACATGAATCCAACAATGTGAAGAAATCTATTTTTAGGGCAAAAGTTTTCCAGTTATCAGGGTTTCAGTCTTTGGCTGGGAATTAAAAACCCTGCAAGACTGAGGTGTTCAACAGCTTGTTGGAACTGGCACGTGTCTCTCTTTTGCTAACTAGACACAAATCCCTCTCAAACCCTGGGAAGGGCTCCCGTTACCAAGCTGTCCTGGTCAGTTCTGGGGTGTCTCTGGTACCAACGCTGTTGATAGCACAACGGATAGTCCAGGTCAGGGTGAATAAAAAGATAAGAGCTGGTGGAGGGAAGCAGAGGTTCCTAGGAAGAAGGGACCTGACTGAAGTATTTTCATATCCTTAATGGTTCTGAAGTGTTGTCAAGTCTAGCACAAGACTTCTCAACACCTAAACAGCTGCAGGTTGTCTCCCTTAAGCAGATAACTATTTAGCCTAAAACCAGGTCATACTTTTAGGTCAGCTCCAAGGAAATGCCAAGTCTCAATTCCTATTTAATGCTTCTCAGTGGATGAAAGTCTTCATGAAGTATCGTTCTTCCCTTTCCATGCACTGGCTCTGTGCCAACTTCACAGGGAACAAATAGATTTTACTGTTTTTCTCTCACCCCCAGATCACTAGTGCCAGTTGTTGTGAATATGAACATTGTGCTAGTGAAATCAACTGGAAATAACCTCAGAACTGTATTTTATATATTCTCATTTAGGCCATGCTCTCTATAAAAGCAACAGTCTCCTTTCTTAGACTGTCCTGTCCCTATGTCCATATGTAAGCCAATTAACTCCTGCAATGAATTGCTCTCAATGCTGTTCCTTTCTCCCTTTGCTGCCTTTTGTTTTCGCTACATCTCATCACATAACTTTTGAAATTAGACCCACATCCTGCAGGCAGGTCCACAGGAGTGGAGCACTGGGCTAGTCAATGGTTTCCCCAGTTTCTTTAATCATAGAAATCATAAAAATCAATAATTTAGGTTGGAAAAGACTTTAAGATGATCGAGTCCAACCATTAACGTAGCACTGCCAAGTCCACCACTAAACCATGTCCCTAAGCGCCACATCTACACGTCTTTTAAATACCTTCAGGGATGGTGACTCACCTGTTCCAATGCTTGACAACCCTTTCAGGGAAGAAATTTTTCCTAATGTCCAATCTAAACCTCCCTTGGCGCAACTTGAGGCCATTTCCTCTCGTCCTGTCGCTAGTTACTTGGGAGAAGAGACCAACCCCCACCTCGCTACAACCTCCTTTCAGGCAGTTGTAGAGCACAATGAGGTCTCCCCTCAGCCTCCTCTTCTCCAGGCTAAACAGTCCCAGTTCTCTCAGCCACTCCTCATAAGACTTGTGCTCCAGACCCTTCACCACCTTCATTGCTAAGTTGCACTGGAGCCAAATGCCTAAAGAAGGTTGTGATCATGCCCAACAATATATAAAAAATTTTAAAGAAAAAATAATGTAAATCTTAAGAAAAAGGGGATGTAAGCCATAAATTTAGCTTCTATGAGATGCCTTCAGCTCTTTGTGTTTTTCGTCTCAAACCAGGGAGTGCAGGATTGTCCTACCTCACAGAAAAGTCATGGCAACAAATGCATTAAAGAGTAAGATGTAGATAAAGTAGCACAACAGAAACCACTTCATAATCACATACATGAATGCATATATAGCTACAGTTTGCAGACACACATGAAATAATAACTCCAAAATGCTTATTCTCAAAAATAACTCCTTGCTTTTTTACACTCATTTCATAGTTTTCTGAAGCCTAGTTCATGAGATTTGGAAGTGACTGCTCTGTGGTTTGAAATGGTCTCCAGACATCTCCCACCGGTTCTTTACACTAGACAAACCTCTAGTGGAATCTCACCACTGAAGTTTCAAAGCGTATTAAAATCTGCCTTTGCGTTCTTTTTTATAAATTTAATCTACCATTTGCCATTTGCATGTTTGTGATACTAAAAATGACTATTTGGTGCTTTCCCCTTAGAAGTTGTGCATTTTTTCCTCCATAGTTACTGTTTCCAAAGCTCATATTTGTCACTCCAGCAAAGCGCATGAATGAGCTATTTAGCCATATAATAAAGTAACAATGAATGAAGCAAGAGGACCAATTGAATTGGTGCTATTATTTCAACAAAATCCTTTCAGCAATTGCCTTTCTCTTCATAGAGACCTTCACGGCATTATTTCACTAAATGACACCATGAATGTAATTACTTTGATTCAGAGTGTTGGAATCACACAGGTAACAAATTACACTGCCCCTTAATGAGTAATAATTCAATTATTCAGTGGCCTTATAACAGTTTGAAATAGCCTATTCTCATTTCACAAACATCATATTTACTGCTGGAAATAAACCATTTCTGCAAAGTGAAATATTAGATCTATATATCTTAGCACATGTAAGCTCCCAAATGGATCACCACAGAACTGCATGCCTTTGGTGTTTTTAATATTAAAGGGACTGCAGAGATGCTGAGCCTCTTGGGTTACTCCATCTCAGTAGATGTGTACATATATTTTGCCTATTTACTACCTGGTGAATCAAGACTTTATTATAAATATCAAGCAGCGGCTGTGCAGAGAGTGAGGTTTGATCTCAGTGGCACCAGCGCTATTGGAATTCATCCTGAACTGGAAGCAGAATCCAAATATGTGTCCGAAGAGACGTTCCTTGGACATGACTCTTCTCTTCTGTGCTCCAGCATAAATGAAGCATACAACACTGCTAAAGCCAAGGCAGTATAAAACCGGGGTGAAGAGGGGAAGAAACAACCCTGCTTGCTGAAAGGTCAATTCAAAGTTAGCCTGTGGGGGTAAAATGTGTAAAGCCCAGTGAGATTTTCAAATGCATTAAGTGCCAAACTCCCAATTATGCAATCTCCAGATTATACTTAGACATCTAGGAACTTGTGAAAATCCCACAGACGGATGTCTATCTTCACTTTTAAGGGCCTAAATATTTTTAAAAACTTTAGGTATCTTAATCTACTGTGGTGTGATTTATACAAGCTGTATTCAGCTCAGAAGTGCAGCATTCCTCCAGGCTGACTGCAGGAGGCATCAGTGAGGAATTTCCAGACAATAATTGCTGGATTTGCTCCTAAATAAAAGCAGCAGCAGCTGCTGCAACCCCTTTCTTATTTAACACTTGGCAGCGTGGGGTTTTTCTCCAGGATGTGGCAGATATAGATTCCATTTCTGAATTTGCCTGAAGATGTCCAAACTTCTACTTCCTTGGGGACTGCCTCGACACTCTTCTTATCAGCGATTTGACTGAATAGCTTTCAGTCTTTCCCATGGAAGCTGTGCCATTATACATGAAGTATTTAAAGATGTGTTAATCTCATAAGAGCAAGACGTGCTCCACAAGATCTCAGCTGAGAGGCAGCATGCACCACTGAGAGGAGAGGGGGCAGAGGGCTGTCTGCCAGTCACTTCTATTAAAGTATCATTACCACGAGAAGGTGATTTTCCTCTCAGGTGAGGACTCAGTCCCTAGACAATGGAATCATTCTGTCTCTGTCAACGCATTTCCTCAACCAGAACTAAAGTCTGGTATTGTAGTATATTTTTCCCAGCTTCGTTTAAAAGCAATGGTCATTTAGATGGTTTTATAGAAGTCAGTGTCACAAGGTGGATGTAAAAATATCACTTTACGACTTGCAATAACTGAATTCCACTAAGGAAATGTACCAAAACTTTGCAATAAATGGCCACAAAGTTATAATAAGATGAGGGATGAATCCCTCAAGGGAAAATGAGAAAAATAAAAACAGATGAAGAAGAAAATTAAGCTTATTATCTACCAAGACTCCGTGCTGCTTACCAGGACTCAGACACGCATCTCCATAAGTTTAAAAAAACCTAGAAGATCATGAGCATGCATAAGCACTATGGATTACTGTGCACATATAGAAATGCAAACCCAGATGCAGGGAAGGGTAATCAAAGACCAAAACTTTCTCATGTGTTTTTGAGAGGAAGAAAGTTTCTGATGACTTCAAGTTTCCAGTGATAATGCCTATCATCTCTAAAACTCTGGCCATCTACTTTAATACTTACAAGTCTGACAACCCTTTCTTATGTGATAATTTCCAGGGAAAGATCTCAGTACAAGTTTAGCCTCAAACAAAATTTAGTTACCCTGATAATACAGCTATGAAGTTCACAAATTCTCTTCATACTTTAAAATGAGCAAACTGAATAATGAAGACTTCAGGAGACCATCTCATTGCAGTTAGTGGCATAGAAGAGAATGGAAAACTCTGTCGGAACGGAGCAGCACTTCTCGAGCACTTCACATCCTTAAAGCTAAGTGTGTTGTATGTCTTTGTAGGATTAGGAACTAAACTTTTACTATGATCTACCATGCTGAGACCTCTGTCTAGCACAGAGATGTTTATGTAGCACTCCTCTGCTTAGAGAGGAAGAAACTTACTCATTCCTGCAAAAGTAAGTCCAAGTTTTAGTCACTCCATTAAAACCAATAGCAAAATTCTCTGAGTTAGTGAGGCTGTGAATTCACCCACCTATGCCATGAGCCAAAAAAGTGTTGACTTTTCCCACCATGTAACATCTAAGACAGTTATTTCAGCTCTCAAAAGCGTAAAATGACTCCTATGGATAAAGATTTCAATTGATTGGAAGCCAGATTGGAAGTCAAGAATAGCTTGTCTGCTGTTGTCTGTCCGGTCCTGATTGCAGCTTAAGGATCTAAGTGTCCAATCCTGAGGTGGGTTTGAAGTAGAATTCAATCCCAAAACCTCCTGCTATGTTGCCACACAATTCTGAAGGCAAGTAACCCCAGCAGCTGTCTCAATTTTTTAACTTTGATGTACCCCAGACCGTTACAGAGCAGCTTGGCCTCTCTGTCATGCTTAATCTTGATCCCGAGAGCAGACACTCCTGTGCCTGCCTCCCTTGAGGGATTTTCTCAGGAACAGAACGAGTCTGGCACACTTCTGTAAGACTAGTCTCCATTCAAAGAGGAATGATGTTTGCTGCTGTCCTCTAAAACTCAGTTGAAAAAGAGTTTTTGCTTTCTCTTAAACAATAGTATTTGGAAGCAGAAGACCCTTATCCTTTCGACAGACATCAGCTCCCCAGTTGCCAACACTCAGGGAAATTCTTTGCCTACCCAAGTGCACATAGGATTTGGCGGGGGGGGGAGATCGGAAGGAGAAATTCAATCCCCCCTCTGAGTGCTTTTCAGAGACAACTCAAGATTCGTTGCCTTGGTGAAGCAAAGGAGCATGAACACGGATGCGTAGTTTGTTGAGTAGGGCAGTTGTTCAGGGTAGGAGCGATCAGGGATCTCCCCTATAATTATTCTGAAATGATTGTTTAATATTAAATTCCACTCTAGAGCCAAGCACATAAAATTTAGAGGTCAGAACAGTCATTGGCTAAGTTTATTTTTGAGCTAGTGCTAAATATAGTGTGTTTGCAACCTTGTTTTGGCTAGATAGAGGCATTTATGTACAATAATACACTTGAAAACAGAGTTTTATGGGAAGGAATTTCCACGCTGAATACCTTGGTTTATGCTAGGTGAGAATGCCTGCTACAAATTCTGCTAGGCTTGCCAGGATGCATTTGACAGTCATCCTTATCAGCTTTTCCTCCTGATCAAATAAAATCACGCTCTGACTGGTATGATGCTGATAACCTAAATTCCAGTTCTAGTGAGAGTTGTTGAAACTGAGAGAAATGGATTGAGGACTGAGGACTAGGTGTTTACAAAGAGACATCGCCTGGCAGCACACTGTATATTTTAAATATTACTTTTTACTATGAAAACTGGGCATTCAATAGGGGCACCCAGACAGCTTTCTGTTTTATGGGAAATCAGTTGAGGGTTGTTCATCCATATTCCACGTGAAAAATAAAATGCTAATAAACGAGTGTTATATAACAAAATTAATTCTGCTAGACCTTTTCAAAACAGAAATCTCAGCTTTTCTCACCCATTATGCGGATTTAGTATGTTTCAGATCAATATTTTATATGTGGTATAATAGGCCTCCTTTTTCTTTAAGCGGGGTTGATTTGAGAAAGGGAAGACAGAAAGATTTTGTTGCTGTCTAACTGGTATTGATTTCATAACTGCTGAATTTAGAGTAAAAGAGACTCCAGTGAAGGAATACATTTTTATTTCACGTGACATATTTCCTAAGGAGAACACAGCAAAAAGAGGGCAAAGAAGGATTTGGGGAAGCTCATTAGCACAGATCATAAAAATCAAAGAAATGCTAGGGAGAGAATTCAGGAAGGCTGGCATGGCCACTCCAGAGGAAGGATCAGCCATATCTATGTCTTTCCTGACAAATGATTCTTTGAGCTGCTCTTAAAAATCTCCCATGACAGAGAGACTAAAATCTCCCTAGATGATCTGTCCTCATGCTTAAATAGCCTTATAGTCAGAAAGCTCTTACTGATGTCTAACTTAAATTTCTGTGGCTTTAATTCTACACCTGTCTTTTCCTTTTGACTTGTTTCCCCCAAAGAGTTATGAATTCTCTGAGTTTGCTATTTTCTTGAAGTCTATTGTCTTTATTCTCCCTCTTTCCTTTCTTTAGACAAGAATGCCATTGTTCAATGCTCAGTGCCACCTTACCCTCCCTCTACTTTCACATCGTCAATTCCCTGTTGCTGCAATAAACTGTAGAAGACGATTCCCTCAGCTTCCTGTCTCCAGTATATGTCAAGAAGTGGATAGTCTATATTCTGCTGTATTCCTCTTTCAGCAGGTATCTGGATAGCTGGCATCTCCATTAGTCCCAGCTTCTGATGATTCTTCTGATTGCTCAGACTAAACCTTTCTTCTTGACCTTTCTGGCTTGGTAGTCTAAGGTAGAGTGAAAGAGAAACTGTGGAATACATTCATATCATTAAACTTCTCCTGTCATCATTATTCAGACACTTTCAGTCAGTCTATTCTCTTTATCTGCTGAACGTGAAACAAGTAAATATATATATATATTATAAAGCAAAACTCTTCAGATTTTCCTGGTCTGTTCCTCCTGAGCTGTAATTTTCCACATTAATATTCTAGCTATGCCAGTTATCCCACTACTTATAGCAGTTAAGTAGTAGTTTTTATTATGCATTATGCTTTTAGTCCATGCTGTTTATTCCCAGTATCTCTTGCATTGGAATATAGACATGAAAATACACACATCAAAGAGGTAGTTTTGAGCCATTATACTGCTGTTGACAATGGGCTTGGACCTTAATTCTGTTCTCTGATCAAATATGTATTGGTGTCTCCTTGTACCGTGCAGGAACTTAGGAGGATAGTGACAGGTATTTAGGTGCGTATCACCTGTTTCAGTGCCTATGAAAAAAAGGCCTGTTTGAAATACAAATAGTGCTATTAGACCACACTCAAATATTATAATGGAAATAGTAACTGTAATAATTTATAATTTAATAAAGTTTATAATTTGTGATTTAAAACTATCAAAGTGTAGTTTTACTTGCTTATAGCTTAGTCTTGCTTACAGATTTTTCATTTGAAAGTATGGATATTCAGCTCTAAGCCAATTTCCCATAAAGCTTCAAGGGGTCTAAGCTGTTATATCAATGGTTCTTAAGCACCTAATTTAGGAGGCCTACTGATACAGCAAATCCATTGACTACATCAAATACAAGAAATATAATTACTTCTTAGAATGGGTGAGGTTAGATGGACTGGATTCTTCCCTTATGTGCATAGAAGTATTTGAAAATATATACTAGGAATCCACAGGCCCTTTGGATTTCAGTGGGATTTGGGCAAGTAAGTTACCTTGAATTCTTAGGATATAAATAGTACCATTGCTAATTTTCAGTACAATATACTTTACAAAAAGCAGACAACATGGTCACGATATGTGCAAGATCCAGAATCACCTTCTTTCCCTCAGCGTTCAGTATAACAGAAAGAGTTTTTCTTGTTTGAAGATCAACCTTTTAATCTTAAAACTTTGTATAAATATTATTTACTTTTGTTTTCAAATGCTCAGTTTTGGGCAAGGAAGAGATATCATCAGACAGGCTGTGTCCCACAGAATATCTGACTCTCTGCAGTACTTCTGTGGCCATCAAAATGGCCATCAACAAAGACAAGGGGAGCTTTATGCCAAGCCAGTTGCCTTTCTCAAGCAAGGGAGGTATTTTGGGGTAATTCACTGCTTCCATGGTTGTGCATCATTACATAATTTCAGTGTCTGATACAAAGCTTGCTAAAACAGAGTCCTGTGGACCACAGGTTGCTTTAGATCAAACTAAAACCAAGTTCCAGCTTCTCAAACTGTGCCAGCCTTATCCTAATCCTACTTGGATTTCTTTCATTCCAAGATGCTTTGTAGATCCCTGACCCAGAGCCCACTGACCTCAAATGGAGAAAAATGAATATGAAAAATCTGGAGCAATTTTCCTATTCCATAGATTCACCTGACAGGCTAGAAATTCAGTATGAACCCAGCCAAGATAATGAACAAAGTTGATAGAGAATTTCCTCTCATATCTAAAATGAAAAGTTTCACATCATCTCTTCTTCACAGCGTTTGTGTTTATTGTTGTTGGTTTTAGTCAGTCTCTGAAAATCACTGTCAATCTGTCATTTTTTAAATAACATTGGTTGCGAAAAACTGAAATGTCTTTGGATGTTGCACTTTAGCAACTGGAGAAGGAATTTCAACAGATATGAAAGGAGAAGGGTTATTTTTCCAAGGAAGTTAGGTATCATCTGGGGAATGTGATATATTTTGTGACCAGTACTAACACTATTATGAGGACATTTGGATTCACTTTTCCTGTTGTAACTCTCCTAGATAAAACCATGATGTGACAAACTAATATAACAGTTAGCACTGGTTTGAAAATCAAAATTCTGTCCCACAGTAATTTGTGTGATTTTTGCGATTTTATTTCATCTCAGATTAAGAAGGTTTTTTTACAGATCACATTCTAAAATATTTCATTTATACTCATCTACATTGTTCTAACTTTCATAGTATGTTCTATAATAAATCTTCAATGTCAGAATGATACAACAGTGATAAACTCAAAACATTTTAATTATATCAAAGTTGAAAATTAAGAAAATTACTACATGATTGCTAAATGTTTTTATTGCATGACATCAGCATTTTCAGATGGAAAATTGTGCCTCTGCAAGATGTTTTGATCATATTTTATTATTTTGACATTTTATTATGGGGAAACTTTTTCTCTTATCTGTTATAGAAACATTTCCGTAATTGGAATGCTAACTAATTATGGAGCCTGGTATACACACCAATATTCTAAAACTTCCTATTCTCATTCTAAAAAAATATACCTTGTCTATTCTTTAAGCAACATTCAGAGGGAATAGGAATCTGTAAATCAATAAAAAATTATCTGTTTCATTTCTTTTTTTTGTGGTAGCTTTTAAAGATCAGTATTTGTCCTAAAATTTAAGGTTCTTCCAATGGGGAGCCAATCACAAAGGACAAAATCTATCCATGACCATATTAAAAAAATTTATATTGCTTTTTATCAGTCGATCTCAGAGCATACTGCTATCACTTCTCCAGTTTTAGAAATAGGGAGACTAAGGCACATCTGAAGACAGTGGGTGACTTGGCTGTGTCATCTCTTCTTGAGCCTTTCATTCCAACTGCATTCTGAAAGATACTGGTGTGTGTTTAATAGTGTATTTTTCCTTTCTTTCCCCAGTATATATATGCATAAAAAGGAAAAACATTCTTTTCTCCTCTGTAGTGAATGTGGAATTAAGCCAAGAGGCATAATGCCACTGAGCTTTGTAGAGTTGTAGGTCCTCATGCAGACAGGTACTATTGCTATCATGCACTCTGACATAACCACACAATTAAATTTTGCACTGTCACAGAGGATATTTTTATCTTCCTGCCGTATCTATTGAAAAGCCATCCAATCTTAATGAAAAAACACCTGAAGATGGAGATTTTTACCTCTCGTTATTCTACTGCAAGACTATTTGGATTAAGAGAGATTTAGGGCAAAGAGCAGGCAGATGCAGTGTGTTATTTCTCAAAGTGCATAATGTCACTGTAGCGTAATCTACACGTGGCAATGGATGTTTTTTTGGGATTGTATTTCAAACCTGTGTATAAGTACGATACTTAGAGGTATCAGAGCTGAAATGTCAGATATGTCCATTACTAGCACCTCAGGCAAGATAAAGAGGAACTTGCCCTAGCATGTAGTCCATGCTACAGCTCTGAACCCGATGTGCTTTCACCTCAGAAGCACAATCATCCCCTCCAAAGTGTACCTGCGTAGCTCTGTAATATGCCATTGCTAGTCACAGCCACAGGATTTCTACAGAGTTTGCAAGTTCTTGGGAGGGAGGCTTGTCAGGCTTCCTCTGCATGAACTTTGTTTGACCTGCCTCCAGCTTTGTTTTACTTCATTTAGCTCTGACATCAATTTCTCTTATTGACCAGGTGTCAATGGCTAAATTGCGTCACTTCTTTATCTTTCTATGGTACCACTGTAGTTTTATGTAGATAGCAGTAATGAAATGTAAATAAATATTTCATGTAAAATGAAATATTTATGACTCTAGCACAATGACGTTTTGTAGAGAAATACAGGCCTGGTATGAGAGCAAAGGCCTTGAGAAGTGGAGACAATGTATATGGTGCAGAGAAGTACAGGCATGGGATGATAAGAGATGGGGCACAGGCTGACACTGTAAAAAACTCAATAGGGTTGGTTAAAGAAATGCAGACCTACAGCTGGACAAAGCAGACTTTAGGGGTAACAAAAAGTAAAAAGAAATAGTATCTAACATATGTAAAAGGCACCAAATACTGTAAATTCAGATGTAACATGGAGGTGGAAACTAATCAAGAAAAAACAAGGTGTAAAAGCATGTTAAAAAACTGATAATAATGACCCCAAGTAGATCCTAGAAGGAGGAAGAAGAAACCATCTGCATGAACATCATATTCCTCCTGGAAATGGACTCCAGAGGCTGATGACTCTCTGTCTACACTCTCTGGCAATCTGAGTCTACTGATTTTAAGACCAGAGGATCAGCAGACGGGTGAGCATAACCTCAGGAAAAAAGGGATAAAAACTAAGTGTGTTTGCTACAATTTAAGTAGTAATACTGCCATTACTGAGATTTCTAACTGTATTACTATGTATTCTTTCTTTTTCTGTGTTAATTATATCCAGACTAATAATGATTCTTGAATTAGATTGTTAAGATTTCATTTATACTAAGAATAAAATTTTGTCTTTATATATAAGGTGTGTTTCTCTTTGCCCATAAACAAGATTTTCAGCATAACAGAAGGAAACCTCTCTGGGGTCAGCATGTGTGTTAGATTATTATTTGTGCCATAGATTTCCAGGCTGTTTGCTTCTGATAGTACGTAAATCTCAGTTTACTGACACCCTGCAGCTCTGACTTGGTTTTTAGCTGTGATTTATCCCACTAATATACCGGCAGAAATATTCCTTTACTTTAGCTTATTTTTATCGACATTTTTACAACCAATCCCTTTAATAATTCAGATCAATTGCTTATCCTCTTTCTAGGATGTTGCTGAAATAAGAAAAAACATTTTTACTGTAAGCATGATTGAAGACTGGAACAGGTTGCCTGCAGATGTTGTGGAGTCCCCATCCTTGGAGATATTCAAAACCCAACTGGAAATGGCCCTGAGGAACCGGCTCTACTTGTCCTTACTCTAGACAGGGGATGTTGGACAAGGTGATCTCCAGAGCTGTCTTCTTTCCTCAGCTCTTCTGTGATTCTGTGATTTTGACTTGTGCTACAAGAAATGCCACAATAATCTGTCATGATTCTGCTTTCTTGCTGGCTGTTTCTAGACAGTGTGAACTCAGTCCTGGGTTGAGATATGGCAAATTATTTTATTTTATTTCTCTGGGAGACGATTTTTGCAAGGAACAAGGCTCCTTCTAACAGCCTCTGGCTTCAGTCAGAGTAGAGATTACTCAGCACCTTGATGGTTACCCTCAGGATCAAATTAACTGGCAGATGACTGCATTCTTATTCTATTTAGCGTGTGACCCTAGGCATGTGAGAAATCTTTGCTCCTTTATATAGATCTGTTAAGACTGATGGCATGAATTTTGTAGATAAGAGCTTGTAAGAGTAGCACAGGGAACATATTATTTAGGGAAGCTGGAATTTTTATCAACAGAAGTCATTAGGAACAGGCTAGACAGATGTAAATAGTTCTGATGGAACTTGGGACTAGACTAAGTAACCTCTTCAGACTCTTTCCTGCCTTTTCTGTGATTTGTCCACACAGGGAAGCCAAAGTATAGCACCTGGGGGGAAAAAGTGTCACTTTTGTTCAAGTGGAATTTTATTTTCCTGCGGGACTAGCTTCAGCTAGAATCACTAGCATAAGTAACAGGCACTTGATTACTTCTGCTCAGTTACGCCATCAGTGATTACAGACCCAGTCCTAGCCTCACTGGCAGTGATAGAAATGAGTAGCAGATCCAATGTGCAAGCAGTATAATGTTTTGTGTGACTTCTGTTATGTAGGATAACACTTTACAAATTTCTTTTGACCAGTTTTGCACTTGGGCAGCTACTAGTATCTTCAGAAGGCATTGGCTATAGATTTCTGATGGCAGGGTTTCTTCCTGTGTACTTACAAAATGAGATCTTGGGAAGTCTGAATTAGAAAGAGGCAGGTCTAGACTTGTTGATAGTGGAAGAGTGGCCTGATCTCAAAGGGACTGAGTATTGTCAGTCTCACACGCAGTCAGTAGAAGGAAGCCTGGATGGCCCCTTCCACACTGAACTGTCAGCAACAGATATCAGCAGAAAAGGTAGTGATGAACTTCTGTTGATGCGCATTGGATTTGGAGGGCGGAAAGAAAACTTAGCAGCCTTCATTTCTGTTTTACTCTGTGTAACAGGTACAAGGAATCACAGCAGCAACGATGATAGGGGAAGCACTGTGGGATATTGGTGATCAGGAACTTGGGTGTAGCCTAAAGCTTCATTTCTTATAACCAATGTCTTTTTGCTGGATAGTAGGAAGACATGTGTTAACATGTGGTTTGTCAAAATATGAGACAGCTGTTTGGTCTTCAGTAAATATATGGATTACCAACTGTTAGAAGAAAAGCAGTAAAAGCACATAGTCTGCTGGTGGAATACTCTATGCCAGGAGCTCAGTGAGCAAAAACCTAGAGCTGGCTGTTGGGATGAGAGGAGTGAATTTATGGCTTGTTGTAATATCTGTGTCCATGCTAAATACCCAGAGGCAGGCACATAAAAAGGTGGAGTATCAAAAACCAACTTGCCTGAGTCCTGAAAACTTGCTAAGGGAGGCCACACAAGGATGAGTTGTGGAGGCTGTTCTTTCCCATCATCTTCAGGAGTTGTGCCAACTTCTCCAAGGCAAAGTTGACACCATCTTGAATCACCATCTAACTTTCATGTGGTCTATGAAGAGAAAGAAATCCGTTTGAATGGTTAGTTTGTAGAGGGTTTTGCATTAGTAGTCTCTCTGGAGAGGGCAAGAATGCTCTTTAACAACAGGGGGATATAAAACTCAGCAAGACTAAACTGTTAAGTTAGAAGCCCTAAAGGTAGACAGTGTGAAAGCCCCCACATTCTAGCTTCTGGAAATACATCATTACCTTTTGACTGCCATTTCTATTGACTGCCATTGTGATATATAAACCTTCTATAATGTTAACAACAAAAGAGCAGTGGCAGAAACAAACTATACTTCACAAAGACACATCGCTGGCTCCTGGAAACTGTCATCTCCTGCTGTGTTAGGGCTTGACCCAAACACTTTTGGAGCCAATGAACACACTCGCGCTGTCTTCAACAGGCTTCAGTCAGTCTTGTGAAATCCAGCACACGTTAATATCTGTAAAAAGAAGTACCTATTAAAAAGGGAGGTAAAAAGGAAGCAGTTCTGGGAGAATGGGAGGTAATGAGGCTTGATTGCCCTTGAATTTGCTGTTTGTGAGTTCTGTCTCACAACCCATGATTGGGGTATTTGGTAGTGTTCTCCCCTGTGTGCATCTTCTTGGGGTTTGCTAAGATATGAAACTCATGTTTCAGCCTTTGCCTCCATCCGAGCACTTAAAAGGCAAAAATACACATGAGTTTAGTTATTTTAGAGAGTTCTAACCCTTTGCCACATTTGAACAACACATTGAAATGTGACTAGAGAAGGACACAGACAAAGAAAGAAAATAATGTGATCACATGAGCCTCCTTTCTTAAAGAAACTGAGCTAAAAAATTTTCTCTCCCTTCCCTTGCCGTGACACACGCAATGAACTGGGTAAGGGCTGGGATAATAGAAGCTATCCAAATCAGCATGGATGCTTTTAATAGCATGCAAATGTGAAGGAACAAGCATGCTGTTTGAAATCCCACAAGGCAGGTTTGATTAATACTTTTTTCTTACCTAGCCATGCCAGTGTTCTGATAAATGATATTTAAAACTAGCAACTACTTTTAAAAGATGTTCTGCAGTTGCTGTTTTGATTGCCTTTATAGGTATACCAATCTTAATATCACCCAGCCTTTGTGTTCCTAGTGTTTTTTCTAGATGATCTTTCCCTCATGATTGCTGCAGACTTCTAGCAGTTCAAAGGTTTGAACTACACTAAGCTAGTGTAGTACAAAACATTCCCAGGTGTCATCTAACAATAAGTATTTAGATTTAAACAATAAAAGCACCTCTGCAAAAAGCTCCAAGGTTCAATTCATTTTACAATAAGATGAAAATGACAATCCCGTAGCAATAAATATTCATTTGCAGGTAATATGTTAACTCAGCTATCCAGCAATGTGCAGTAATCACATAAAGGTAACACATTAACTTAACCAGTCATTAATTTCAACCTGTTTTCAATTCATACTCTCCCTTCAGACCAGGTCAAATGAGTGGTTGTGGCGACCCAGCAAAGTGGTCATGAAATGCTATTTTTATACTGTCCTGGTTTCGGCTGGGATAGAGTTAATTTTCTTCCTAATAGTTGGTATAGTGCTGTGTTTTGGATTTAGTATGAGAATAAAGTTGATATCGCGCTGATGTTTTAGTTGTTGCTGAGCAATGCTTACACTGGTCAAGGACTTTTCAGCTTCCTGTGCTCTGCCGGGTGCCACAAGAAGCTGGGAGGGAGCATAGTCAGGACAGCTGACCCAACTAGCCAATGGGGTATTCCATACCATATGATGTCATGCGCAGTATATAAATCTGGGGGAAGAAGAAGGAAGCGGGGGGGATGTTCGGAGTGATGGCGTTTGTCTTTCCAAGTAACCGTTACGCGTGATGGAGCCCTGCTTTCCTGGAGACGGCTGAACACCTGCCTGCCGATGGGAAGTAGGGAAGGAATTCCTTGTTTTGCTTTGCTCGCACGCGTGGCTTTTTCTTTACCTATTAAACTGTCTTTATCTCCACCCACGAGTTTTCTCACTTTTCTCTCCCCCATCCCACCGGAGGTGAGCGAGTGAGTGGCTCTGTGGTCCTTAGTTGCTGGCTAGGGTTAAACCACAACATATCCCAAGGAGAAAAAGGAGTTTGAGTAACTAGAACTACTCTATCCCCATTCCCCTTTTCAACTTAAGTGCATCCTAGAAAATCTTCTTGGCCTAAAATTACATGAACATGAAGGGTATTAAAAGACATCCTCTTGTAGAAGCAACTGATCCAAATCACTGGGAATTTCCAAGGGATAAAAAAAGGCAAACATGAAACAGGAAAAAGGCATTCGTATTCTGGAGGTGAATTTCAATGATCCAGGTGTTACCTAAAGTTATATTTTTTTTGATATTTTCATGTTAGTTCATCTCCCCAGCCCTAAACCAGGAATGACCCAGCAGGATCACAAAGGACTGTCCAAGAATTCCCAGGGGAAAAAAAACTGACTTAGATAAAATTTGATCAGATTCTGAAGACTCATGCTTGGTGAACATAAGTCTTGTCTAAGCAGCAGTAAATGCAAAATTTATGTGATTCCAAGTCTTCTTCCTAGCAGCTCACCCCCGGAGCAAAAAGGGAAAAGTCCCTTCGCCTGCTCTGGCATCACGAAAGGGACAAACATCCAGCCAGCTTTCTTCTCTCAAAGGATATTATGTTGGTTGAAGGAGGTCTCATTGCTGAAAATCACTGCAAATTCAGAGATTTGTAAGCTGGTCCAGTGGCTATTATGAGTAAATTTGGCTTTTTCTGTTTCCTAGCCACTTAGCATATGTTATCTTGCACAAATTTGCTGGAGGAACATTCAGTTTGGAGCTGAGCCTCTGAAGCAGGCAGATTCCTGCTTTTTGTGACAGCAAACCAGCTGTATTATCCTAGTGGCTTCAAGTACTGTATAAGGAAAAGTTAGGAATGTTTTTGATATCCTGGAAAAACTCTTCAGGCAGAAACCATCTTCCATCTTGACTTGCCTCTTCCCTTAAATGATTCTACACCTACACCTGCTGCTAGCAAGAAACACTCTCAAATCCTCTGCTTCTGCCTATCTAGTATCTATAGGTGCATTTGGGTATTTTTTATAGGCTCTTCTTTCTCATGTATGTGGAGATCACCTCATAGTAGTTCTGTGTGCAGCTGTCATAGCTGTCATGAGCTTGGCTTACTTGTGGAACTTGCCACAATAGTACTTGATAATCATTGATTATCAAGAATATAAATAAATGTATTTTATTATCAAGATATATAAATAAATGTATTTTTATTAAGGCAAAGGTAGCTCCTACTGGCATTGCCTTGCATGGTGCAAACATCTAAGGAGCAGCAGGATCCAGCCACTGGATAAAATTATATGTAGGAAAATAATGCCTCGTTATTCTTTTCCAGATATAAAAAATATGAATGCTTAAAATAAAAAAGGACCTCTGATGGTGTGTTTCTAGAAGGTGGTGATGCAGAACCATAACTCATATGTCCTAGTGACAAGGATGCCCTTAAGGTTTACATTGACTATTTCAAGGAGGCAGCAGTTTACACCATGATTAAAACAGTCTGTTTGCCTGGGACATCCATTCAAGCAGTACAATATCCATTTCTGTCTCTGAAAGTGACTTCTAGCATGAGTCTTTTGTAATTTCTATTAATATTGCAGGATGGAGAAGATTGATGCTGATTCACTCACCAGCTCAGTTAATTTTTCTTCAAGTATGGATTCCTATTAGGAATGTGCCTATGTAATGTAATAAAACTTGCTCATACAATTTGCAATCAGGTCTCAGTGCATATATTTTCCCCAGCGTGTCCCCCTTAATAATAATTGTCAGAAGAAGTGGAGGACATAAATGAATACTGGATGATTCACTGTCCTCCTGATAATTCTGTCCATTGTGATACATGAAAGCCTGAAAGCTCAAGAAGAGCAATAGTTACTGGTAAGAGCGGAGCGAATTCATCGATATTGTAGGCTCAGTTTTGCTTTCTAATATGTAGAAAGGGAGAAGTAAGAAAGAAGAAGCCCAAAAGTCTCTTTTACTGCTTTGTGGATTTGCTCCTGTCAGCCCTGGCCACATGTCTCTTGCTTGCTACACTGATCTCCATCTGTGTCTGCCAGTTGTTTAGATACTTTAATTTGACTTTTTCTATGATAAATAATACATATAAGAATTCAACATAACCCCTCCAAAATGTGAAGCTTTTCTATTATCATGTCCCCTCTCCTGTGAAAATAATTTTTCCTGTGCTCTTCTCTGGTACTTATGGCAAAGATCATTATAAAGTCAGTGTCTACTGGTCAACTCCATGGAGCAAAAAAGAAAACAGAGGGTCATAGGTGCTCCTGTGTGATTGGCATTGGCAAACATTGAGCTTTTGCCACTGTATCATTTTGCCCCTTTGCATTTATTTTAATAACCACCTTATCTCTACTGAAAGATTCATTCCAACATGCTTACGGCTACAGAAGCCAAATTTTCTGGTCTATTACTCTCATCTCTTCGTTCTTTAACATTGGCACCACACTTCAATTTCCTCTGGTCTTCTGGTGACATCTCTGATTTTAATGACTTTTTGATTTATGCCAGAGAATATGCTGACTCCCAGTTTTGCATCCCATAGTGAATCCCATTAGGTCCTGCAGATGCTGATTTGATGTTTGCTTGTTCCACTAAGAAGCCTTGTAGTTTGGATGTGATCCTGGCCTTCTATTCCCAGAGCAGTAGTTGCCTTCTGCTCTGTCTGATCTGTTATGCTAATGTAGCTTGTGACTAGCACAAACGAAAAGAGTGGTGATTTCCCCTTCAGGGGATGTAATAGATTCATCAAGGCACTGCTCTGTGCTCAGTAATGTCTGATACAGATACATCTGTTCAATAAATCATACATCCAGAACTATCGGTAGGACAGAGGCATTTTTCCTGGAAGCATGAGATTTAATTACCTTAGCATGTGTAATTCCAGCTTTTATTACCAGCTATAAAAAATGTATTACCTTAAAAACTGAACCTCAGTGCTTGACTCTGTGACTACTGACAAGAGCAGACTCTTTGCCTTACAAGCATTTTACTGTGATTTTATTAAATACAGGAAAAGTGCAAGAGCATCATCAGAATAACAAAAGAAATAGTTTGAAAGGATACCCTTCCTCAGCTGAGATGTGGTAATAGGTCATGAGTGTGCATCTGACCCACCACAATATGCAGCAGAGAGAGATTAATTTAAACCTCTGAATGCGGAAAGGCTGATTTGCTGCTGTTATAGGCACGTGTGAGAGCCCCAGAAGGTTTTTCCTTTAGCGCTCTGCATCCCATGGCCTTTCCAGGTCAATAGAAAGCCCTGGTGGATATTCTGTCCATAAATGTATTAGCTCATAATGATTTCTACAGAGCCATGATGGCATCCAGAAACCTTCATATGCTTGTCTAATAGATTAAACAAGTTTTATTTTCCCACTGGGAAGAACAGAGATTCTCTTCCTGTGTCTTTGCAAGTAACGCTGTTGTCTCCATTGTAATCTTTGGCTGCCACTGCCCTCAAGACAAGGATGAAACGACTGATGGGAAAAGCACCTCACTTAGGAGATCTTTCCAATCATATTCCATCCAATGCATGGTGTATGGTACCCGCTGGGAATTAGCCATTCCCCTGTGGGTGTAAATACAGTCCATGAAATGTGGGTAGTGAGACCTGGGAGCAGCTGCCCTTGTGCTAGACAGCAGTTCCTCCTCCTCAGGAACTTGGTAGAAAAGAAAAGCTGTGAGACCCTTCTTCCCAGAGGCTGTGGTCCATGGAAGCAGTCGGCTAAACAGCCTATTGGTGTGTTGCTTCTGTGGGAGGCAGTGGTGTTCCTGAGTTCCTGCAGATGCTCCAAATTCAAATTCTTCCGCCTTATGATATTTCACTGTTCAAAGTAAAAGTGGTGCTTTGGCATCCTTTTGTGCCTACATCTCCTTGGGTTTCACACATTTGTGCCGTGCTCACCAACACAGCCTTTTATGGTTGACTTCTCTCTAGCACTTCTTCTCTGGGCTAAATCATTCAATCGGTTTAATCTTTCAATTTATGGCCTTCTAGAAGGCATAAAAATTCCTGTCTCTTCTTGTGATGTATCGGTCTCAAATAAAAAATGAATAGTAAAATAAGACGATGGACATCTATTCTTCACAGATCATTCCTCATCGTAGACTGGATTGTAAACAGAATTGCAGGTCCACGCAAGAAATCAGGAGAACTAATAATCTCCCGTCTGTTCCTGCATGATCTATCTAGTCTTCAGTTGGATCATGGGGAAATAGGCTATCCTATTTACCTGATTTCTCAACGTCTAGCACACACAATGAGTGTATGTCTCATTCTGCCTTTTGTGTTCACTGGCCGGCATAGTTTAGCTTCTGATGCAGTGAGGTGTCAGCTATTCCTGCTCAAAAGAGGCAAGAAAGCATAAATTGGTTGTATTGGCAACATGGCAGCTCTCTAGTTTATCAAAATCCGTGTCAGTTTGAAACTATCATGGTAATACATAGGACTCAGTATAAGATATCTGCTTCTATAGTTTTCCACATTTAATGATATCTTTTTTCTCCTCCTACAAGCTTTTAAGCATATTTCTAAGAAAAGATCTTGTTGAGAACTCAGTTTTCACAGATTTTCTGCAAAGAATTGACCTGCTTTCCGAATGGCCTATTGAGATGCTGGCTTACAACGACCAAAGAATTTTTGCTTACACATTCTTCAGATAAATGCTTTAATTCCTCATAATTGCAGCAGGAAACTGATACCAAGGCTCAGATGCTAATATGGAGTTCTGAAGCTGTCAATACTATGAATTTGTCACTATTACCTTTATGTTAATTGGTTTTAGTATATAAATATGTAATTGTTATATTTATATATAACAATATATATTATTATAATTGTTTATATTTTATTAGTATACAAATATATAATT
>NW_009192770.1:0-333 GCF_000690835.1 Fulmarus glacialis
ATAAACTATAATAAATAATTTGTAATTTTTTTATATATGTATATGCAAATTACATATATAAGGATGTTATCTACCTAACTCTGCATTTTAGATACTGTCTATGGACTAAGTGCTTAAAACCAAGGTACCATGATCTTACCCTTAATCCAATGCACAGTTCTATTTATCCATCAAATGTAATAACCAAAGATAAGTGAAGCATAATGATGTTTATGAAAACAAGCAGTCCCTCTAGGCTGCATGGAGTATTCTATGTGGAAATTTTTTTCCTCATCAAAAGAAAAATCTAATAAAAATCAGCAACAGTGGAATAAGTTCCTTCACTGCTCTTCC
>NW_009192770.1:361-82481 GCF_000690835.1 Fulmarus glacialis
GAGGAGAATGGTGAGATATTTTGTCTGACAAAACATTTTTCAGCTGTCAGACACAATGAGAAGTATCATTTATATACAGGTTATAATGTACAGACAGAGTGAATGAACATTTCAAAGTTGAAAACTTTAGAGTGGAAGTAATGAGTTAGTCATATGGCTTTGCAAAAGGCATAGTAAATACAGTCTTCATTTTTTCAGTCTAGTTTATGCATTCAGCTTTTAATATTAGGATCAAGATTAAATCTCTTTCTTGAAAAATGAAGTCTCCGCTGTCTGTGAGCCTGATATGGGAATTACTTACTAATGCTCTGTTGCCTGTATTTTATTTTTGTTTTTTCATGCAGGAAATCAGAGTAGGTGATCACAATGGTCCTGCCAGGTTTAAGATACGAATAGAAACGAACAAATCTGACATTATAATGGAAGTTTGTGGGGTTTTTTTGTTGTTTGTTTTTTTTTTTTTTTTTTAACTTGAAAGGCAAAGAAATGCAAATTCAAACCTAGGACAGTGTAACATTTAATATCTGAGCACCTAACTCTCTTACATCCTAGCTATTTTTTCCTGTCATTTAAAAATAAATTGGTTCCAGTTTTTGCACTTAATAATTTTCTCACATAATAATTTATTTCTTCAAAACAAAAGAATAGCTACATTGAAACAAACCACTGAAAAATAATCAGACAGAGTTTTCGTTAAATGGCATTATTGTTCCCTGTACAGCTTGAGACTTTTTTGGACTCAGGAGTGTTGAAATCTTGTATCAGTCCCTGGGATGGCAGGTTGGGACCCCAGAGACACATGCAGGTCGAATTCTGTGCCAGCTGGAATGTCACCATAGGATAGTGGCCAAAGTGGCTTTTAGTCAAGACATCATTCAAGAGAAGTGCTTCTCGCTGCCTGTCAGAAATTACAGCCTTTTCTCAGGATATTAACTAATGAGAGTCTGCTCTTGTTGTTCAGTGCAACTAGTTCAACAGCTGACTGACACTTGAGTCTTCCCTGGCAACTTTACTGGGGACTAGATTTCCAGGAAAATACATTATTTTATTTTTCTATAAATCTAATTAATCTCTTGCTAAATACTCTAGCATTTTTTTTTTTAACTGGACATATAAACTCAATTGATCCATACATTAAAAGGAAAGACTGGAAATACCTATATGTTTCTTATTTCACAGTATAAATGGGGAGCATTATCAGTGTTTTCACTGATAGCACTATTCAGTATTTTCAGAATTATTAATTCACTGTTCAGTTCTTTAACTCATGTTACTTTGGACTCCATCTCTTACTCAAACCAGGGGTGTGCTTTTTTTTAACTAACAACATTATGCCACTTTCTTTGGCCATGTAATACTCCCACTGACTTCAGAGGTCAGGCACAATGATGCTAGGACCACAGGATTTGACTCATGAAACTTCATCTGCAGCTACTCTTGGATATCTAGATAATGAGACATCCCAGACTAAAACCTCTGCCACAGGAACCCAAAGACTTTTAACAGTAATAGGCAGATTTGAGGAGGTTTTGCACATTTACAGCTCATGCTATTATAAATGAATTGAGAAGTCAGCTATAAAGGCTTAACCCTCAATACAATAAAGAGGGACAATCCTAGCAAAGGTTACAATTTATTCCCTTTTCCTCCAGTCATGCCTTTTTCTGTCAAACTCACATTGGCTTCTCAGCATATTCTGCAAATGGAGACTTGCAGAAGTACACTGGTAATGGGAACAAGTGAAAAATAATTTAAAGAAATGAAGAACAAATTTTAGAGTGTTTCTGTTGGTGAAGGATGAAATGGAAGCAATAAGTAGAACAAATAAAGAAATGCAATAAATGAAATGGAAGCTGAACATGTCAGCTACGGAGTCCATTAAAGCATGGGGGGGATGTACATTATGTTAAATAATGAAAGTAGACATGTCTAACCTGCATATCATTGACAGCATCATTACCAAATAAAATCTTTAAAATTTAATCTGTTTTTTTCTCTTTTTCTAGAAACCTCCTGAAGTAACTAGTCACTTGTAAGATGAGAAGTAAGGACAAAGATGAATACAAATAAGTCAACACGACAGGATCATTTATGATGAAAAAAAATAGGAAAACGATGGCCAGAGACAGGCAGGTGCAAAGGCTCAAATTTTGATTCATACATTTTCCTTAGCAGGATAATGCCTCTGAATCAATACTCCTGAAAGTCTGAGTTGGATTTACAAAGACGCTCGATTTGTTGTAGACTTTGCACTGTTCTCCCAAGCTCTATCAGAGACCACTGGAAAACACAACAAACGGTGTGGATGTGTTGACATTTCTTCTGATAGACATTGTCACTGACAGATATATTGTTTGGCTGAAAGTAATAAGTATTTTTAGAGATGCTATCATTCACATTTTGGATAATGTTAACTTATTAAACCTGAAAGAAAATTTAGAATCAGCTGGTTCTTCAATATTTGTGGGGGTTTTTTTATTTCTTCTTAGTTTACAGTAGTGGTAAACTGGTTTATGGTTTATAATCAGCTTTTAATCAATGCGCCTGTAAAACTGGCATTGGAAGAATTTAAAAATAGCTGCAGCTGTAAATAGTACTAAGAATATTGATTTAATAATGAATGAAGTGGTATTAACTGTAGTCAAAATGTAATCTTCCTTGCTGTCTAGGGACAGCTCCAAAAGAAGAAAGGAGGCAAGCGGAAAGCAATACATGGTGAGAGTGAGAGTCAGCAAACCACAGGAAAATCCTCTCCTGTATGACGCTGAGCAACTTTCACTCCTACCACCATCAAGTGGTACAGAGCCTCCTGTCACCTGATGGGAAAACACTGCATTTCAGGGCTGGACTGCTGCTGCCCAGCGTGGGACAGTAAATTTAAATATCACCAACGTCATCAACTGTAATGGGTAATTCATCCACGGGTCTGCCCACAGGTTCTTGCTTCCATTGATTTTAAAATGATAGGTGTCAGATTTCCTGCTCTAGAAAGCAAACTTCATTATCTACAGCTATTAAGTGACCGTTCCCTGGCAGTCTGTGGGTTACAAATTTCTGGACGAAGCCTACTGGTTGGATAGGTCAGGAATTTGTATTTGAAGGTTGTTATAAGATGTTGGAAAACCCTTTGCACCCCCTGGCAAGTAGGGGCAGCACATCCTTTTGAGTTACATGCCCAGTGCAGGGCTTCCTGCAGGTGCAGGAGAAAGGATGTGATGATCTTTGTGGTCTTTTTTGTTACTATGTTCTTATGTTCTCAGATGAAAGAGAAATCAGATTTCTCTTCTGTGAACTCTTAATAGGTAGGAAGTACTAGTAGAAAGCACTGTTAGATTAACAGACAGAAACTTGGTACCCAAGGTGCAGAAGCAGCTAGAAGAATCAGAAGTAACCCACATGGCAGAGAAGCGTTTGTGGGAGGGAAGACAGGAATGGTGCAGAGGGACTGAGTATAGAAAAAAAAGGTTAAAATTATACTTTTTTTAAGAAATGTGCCAGCACTTTATCCTAAAAATAGTTAAGAATAATTATATACAATTGCAACTGCTATAGCTGCTGTAAGTTACTGCATGTTTACAAAGAGATGAGTCTACGGATTTTGTATTTATTAAGATACTATCTGCAGTATAGAAAGTTTGGAAATTCCTGACTAGCAGCAGCTTTACAATATGTCAAAATGACTTTGCCACCTCTGCTTACTTATTTGTTCTTCCACTTTGAAAATGCCACTTCACTAGAGAGATGCTTATGGTTTTTATACGTAGTCAATGAGCTTCTACAATCCAAATCACAGTCTAAAGCACTTTCATGGCACCCTTCATGCCAAAAGCCACAGAATTTATGTAATGAATTTCAGCAGTGACCCCATCACTTCACTGGTGTTGTACAGCCTGAGAAAAGCTCTGAAGTAGCTTGTGTTTTATTAACAGGAATTCAGACAGGGTCAAATTTACTTCCTCAACATTGAAAACATTTGATTCCCAGCATGTTTCTTTATCTACAAATTTAGAATCTACTTTTCACTGCATATTGAGCAAACAGAGTCCAAATAAAAGAGAAAAAAAAACCAAAAACAAAACAAAAAACAACACCTGAAGACTTGGTACGCCACGTGGAGGTTTTATCCACAGTTTTCATGGAGCATGAGTCTCAAAAAGAGACTGTGAGAAAAAGCTGCTGCCTGAGCCAACACAACAAGCAAGCTAATTTGGGGGTGATAGACCCTCCTGCTTTCTCCAACAACTAAAGTTAATCTTATTTTAGCATTTGTTCACTACTCACTGACTCGTGGAAAGGCCTCATGTCTTCATCCTTCTGAAAAACAAAACAAACAAAACAAAACAACTTTAACTTGCTGTCCTATGACTAAGAATATGTATTTTCCACCCTTTCTTCCTCCTGGCATCTCAGGGATACTTGTCACCCTAGTCAGCAGCAATATTTTTCAAAGTTATATTCATGTTCTGAATGCTGACTTTAGACTTTCATCAAAACCACCTTAACAGAGCACACTTTTTTCCTGAGAGAGGATGAGAATAGATAAGATCTCTCAGCAGTTTGAGGCAGCTCACCTAACCTTTCAGTGTATCTATAATTCAGCACACTGCAAGATAAGATGAATTTTGACAAATAAAAATAAATAATGCATGCTTTCAGAGAAAAAGAAAAGTGTATGGAACAAGACACAGCATGCTTATGAAAAAAATTAACCAAAGGAAAAAAAAGAGGGAAAGATCGTTTACCAAATATAAGAAGGTATTGAAGAGTGTAAGTTCAGAATCCTCAAAATAATCTATTCGTAGCCCAGTAATTGGGATAGTCTTTACTACATGTCAAAAAAATTTATGTTAGCAACAGTAAGAAATGTTGTATTTAGTGAAAATTTAATCCTTGCCTCTAGCTGGTGCAAAATTCAGCCTGAAATTGCTACCAAAGAATCTGAGCTAAGCTGATCCTTTTGCACTCTCCTAGCATGTTTCTGACTGCTGGTCAAAAGCCAAATGTGCTAAATTCTTACCATTAAACACCAGATTAATTCCAGATAAACGCCAGAAATAGATGCATTATCTTAAAAAAAAAAAAAAACTACCAAGTGTTCAGAATTTTAACTATTGCTAATATACAAGAAATCAAGCTGATTCATCCTTTGTGGAACTCTTTGACTACTATTTTACCTGTATTCTATGAAAACTCCCTACATAATGGATGTGACTTTTAAACATCAGTTGCATATTCAATTACCTATTATTATTCAGTACTAATGCAGATGTACTCAAAAGGAAAATTAGCATCTGGTACCTAGCCCATATAGTTTATAGTCTAATGTGGACAGAAGAATAGTTCAAGGTTGTCAGTCGGCATTTTCAGATGTAGACATATTTTTCATATTTAGTTTGCTGAAGCAAAGTAAACATATATATATAACAAATGGTAAAGTCCTCATTTCAAGTAAGTGCTAAGGATAAGGAAAATCAAATCGTTTCTGTATGAGGACTGATAAAAATAGATCAGGAGTCTATACATTGGAAAAGATGTGACTGAGGAAGAAATACAACAGCAAAAGATATTTCAGATGGGAGGGAAAAAGTAAACAGAGTACGGATGTTCATTGCCATGTCCTGTAAAAAGACTAAGTAAGCCTAAATTAAAAGAGCAGATGGCAGGATGAAAATCATCTGAAGCAATACCAAAGGAAGCTGTGGAGCTCCTTGTCACAGGGGAGCTATCACAACTGCTAAAATTTTGTCTTGGTTCAAGAGAAAAGCATGTGAACAACCTGATCTAGTCGAAGATGTCCCTGCTCATTGCAAGGGGGTTGGACTAGATGACCTTTAAGGGTTCCTTCCAATCCAAACTATTCTATGATTCTATAATCTAAATTCATTGAAGAAAACTGCATTAGTAGGTCTTCAGGAAAAAAAGACAATGCAAATCACTGGAAGTGGAGATTAGTCTGCAGGAATGTCAGGTCTGTCTTGTTCTGATATGATTTTATGCTGAGCATGGAAATTACTTCGAAAACGTGACCACTGAACCTGGATTTAATGTGAAGGGCAGAAAGGCAATTCTAGGTGTGATATGACCCAAGCAGAACACTTTGGATGGATTTGAAGTCCATGCCCTAGAAAAGGTTTTTTAGTCAATCCCTGAAGAATAGGAAGTTGTCAATAGGCAAGAGCCAAGGCACAGACAAGGGAAGGAAGAAGTGGGGTTTGAAGGCAAAGTAAACCTTAGTGGGGACTGAAGAGAGCCTGAATATGAGAGATGTTTTTAGACACTACATTTGCATGTGCAATGACTAAATGGCTGTGATAGTCACTCCCCATGGTGGCAAACTCCAGGAAAAAAAATGGGGCTACTATGTATATAATAAACACAGTGTGTCTCAAGAAGATAAAAAAGACATGAAAGGGACTGGAATTCACAGTGGGTTTTTTCTCTATTACGCACCAGATGATTAAAAAGAATCCCATTTTAGTAAGGTAAAATACCAATGTGTATTGCAGAATAGATTCTAGATTGTATTCATAAGACAATGGTTAGAGAAATAAGTATTCTTTATATTGCTTTATAAAGACAAGTATTTATGCTTATGGACCCATTTTATCCAAACTGAGATTGAATTGAGGAAGAACCAGCCAGTGACCAACTTCTTCAATTTTGTATCCAAGCTATGTGTTAGTTGTTAGATCTGTGCAATGAAGTGCAACCGGCTGTTCCTTCCCTCTGGCCACTGTGAATTATTAATTGCTGTTTATCTCTGAATTTGTCACTCCTTGGAGGATTTCATTAAAGAAAATGACACAATGAGAACGAATACTTGAGATACCAAGTCCTCCACTTCCAGGCCTATTATTCAGACACATCTGTTCACACAATAATGTAATTTCAAAGGCATTAAACTTTGTATTACAACAGCTTTACTGCTATGAATCTCTATGAAAATAGCAATTCACAGGTGTGACACAAAATTGATTAAGCCATAAAGAATGTACACTGTAGGGGTAATTTTCAAAAGAGCATGAAACAAAATGATCGGGTATTTTAAAAGAGTTCAACACTTCAAATCCTTTGATAATCCATTGGTATCTGAGGGAAAATTTAGACACTTCTTAGTTTTAAAACCCCACTTTTCTTTAGGTCTGAAAGCTGAGCTCATGGAAAAATTTGAAAACTCAGGCCCATTGTACAAAGATCTCTCTTCACATTTTAAGAACCTGATTTAATATTTCAAAAGGAATAGTCTTTGAGCACACGCTATTTTCCAGTGTTGAATTCATGTTTGTTTGTACCTCCATAAGAAGATTAACATGATGTAATGACACAGAGTGCAGAAATAATGAAATGCTGTTTACTCGCCAAGCCATTACAGAGAAATCTATTGCTGTCCAAGAAGTAAATATAATTCCACATAAAGTTTTCCCAAATGTAACAGCAAAATAAAATAGGATGATTCCAGCTTCAAAAAATATTTTCTTATTGCAAGAATAAGAATAAACCAGAGCAGTTCATCTCTGATTTACACTTGACTGATGATACATTTTGAAAGTACAAGGCACTAATTTAATTGTCGTATGTGAAACAGAAAATGCCAATTGCTACATTCACCAGGAAAACATTCCTCAGGAAAATTTATTAGACATGCAGTCAGAAGAACTCTCATGCACTTCCTTCAGACCCTAAGAACAATTATGCAAGATATAGGATCATCACTTGCTTTAGATTCCCGTGGCCCAGCAATACAGTTGTTTCACTGCAATCCTGAGGTTGTTAAAACAGCCACATAACTCTCAGTGCTGAAATAATCCAAGCTCCACAGTAGCTTCATGACATCACATCATATTTTATGCAGTTAAGCAAGAACTTGTCTCTTCAAGAAGCCTAGGAGATAGTTACTAATTGAATCTTACTCACTGCCTGGTAATTTAAAGGCAGACTTACATCTGACCACTTCTTAGACATGCTTACCTTAGCTCCAGCTTGCGCTAAGAAGAAACGATTGACATAGATGGTATCAAGGTCAGATCTGTGTCCCTGCTGTATGAGAACTGCATCTTCCAATGTCATTACTTCACCTTCCTCAAACTTCATTTTTTTCCACCTTTTGGAATTTTGCCCAAGTTAGAAAATATCAAATGAACAGAAATCAGGAGAATCACCTCATCTTTCCACTCAACACCTCCATAATAGCTTCAGGGATCCAGGTCAGCCTGGTTAAGCCTTTGCTACCAGGATTCATCAGCATGTGTAGCCCACGTTTGGGAGTGCAGGTTAGTGGGCAACCATATGATACCACCACACTGGGACACAACTACCATTGCTTCTCCCCCCAGACCCAGTGAACTCTTCCCCGTGCCTGCAATACTATTCTTCAAAGGACACCAATTCAAACAGCTGCAGAAAACCAGCTCCTGCTTTTGAAGTGAAAAGCAGAGCCAAAATTCCCAGTCCCCTTACAAAGCTTTCTTCTTTATTTATTTTTATTTTGTAAAGAAAACAGTGTAGAATCATAGAAACATTAAGGCTGGAAAGGATTTCCAGAAATCTAGTTCATCTCCTTCTCAAAACTGAGCTAACTTCAAACTTTGAGCAGTATAGGGCATTACTAACTGCCCCACTCTTTGCTGAATACATTGGCAGAGCCTCTGGTATCACCAAGGATTTAGGAATACAAAGCACAGACCTGGAAGAAATCTTCTTGGTCAGTAAGCCAGTTCCCCACCACTGCAGAAAACAACCACATAAACAGCTTCAGAAGTGCCTCAGGCTCCATTTGGAATTCAGTTTAGTTCCTGCCTCCAGTATTTCTGCTGGAAAGTCACTCCAAGTCACACTATTATAACCTTCTTTTAATATTCATCATTAATGCAATCATTAAGACCACATCTACCCATTAGTACCTACCCTGCCTTCAGCTTAAATAGCCTTTCCTTCGCACAACTGCCATTTAGTGCCTGTACAGGCTGCCTGTCTCTCCTTAATGTATTTATAGAAGACAATAATATCCTCTCTCAATCTTTATACTCATATTGGTAGGACTGATAAGCGAGGCCATTGAGTCATAAAATAGTTTTGCACTAGACTTACAATTAAGATTGACTTAACTATCAACTAAAGGCCTCTATCTGAAGAATGGTCTAAATTAACATAGCCATCCATGTACCACCCGAGTGGGATGGAAGTGAGGTCAGCACAGTCACAACCCATAAGGAAAGACATTGAGAGGAGCAGACCCTGGATGGTTTCATGACCTTCAGCTGTGGGAAGAGACTTGTGCTTTGCTGCAGCTGAGCCCAACTCCAGACAGGACTGAGAGGCTTCAGTTGTGCTGGCTGCAGAGACAGAGATGGCAGAATATCTGCACGAGACATGTTTGAAACTGCCTCTAAAATTAAACTGGTCCCAAAAGCCATATGAACCCTTCTGTTTTGTTTTATCATGGCTTCTGTTTTCCTTCACCTTCAAACCAGCGTGAATTAAACTGAAATACAACACTTTTGTAGACCGTAGCATGGGTTTAATGGCATTTCCCAGTGCACCGGTTCAGCTCTGTCAAATAAAAAAGCCCCTGGAGCATAAAGATAGGGGAGTATCTATAAGGAGGGCCTTCTGAAACAGCTCCTGGGGAGAGGGCACTCAGCATTTTAAAACTATGTAGAGGAACCAGCTTTATGAGAAATTCTGGTACACTTCAAACCAGGGGGCTGATCAAAGGTAAGTACATTCACCACTCAAGCACAGAGGAAGTCAAGCAATATGCCATGAAAGAACAAATTACTTGTAACATCCACAGGTTAGCTGTACAGGAGTTTTCATGGACTGAAATACATTGAAAGAACCACTTGAGAATTTCAGGTGTTGAGGCATATGAAGGCAGGAAGATGAAAAAATAAGAAACCAACAAGAATTTTAATGCAATGGGGAATGCAGTAGTATCCTTTGTCTTAGTCTGATTACAAAACATATGAAAGAAGAAATAAGACAAGAGTATAATGTATTTACTAAGTTAAAGGAACAAAAAAACTGTTTAAGATCAGACACTCTGCTCTGTTACACAGTGTTGGAACTAACAATAATGTAAAAGAGGCTGTTATTTAGATCCAGATTTCCCTCAGAAAATTCAATTGCCAAAATGGACCTCTGAAGTGACCCAAATATGCCTTAATCAACTCTTGGGTTTATGGTCTATAGTTTCTGAACAAGAGTGGCATGGAAGACAAGTCACTAAGCAGAGACAAAGTACCCAGTATTAATTGCTCACTTTAGAGAAAGCCCACGAGGGATCTGAAGTCTACTTTTAGCTGTAGTTGGCTCTGAGAATCAGGGATTATGAGAGTCTTCCCTACATGTTTCCAACTCTACTATAAGGTTAATGCAGTAAGCTGTGGACTAGACTCTCTGCTAAATATGCTGATGGGGGATTGACTTTCTGTCTCTGTGTGTGTGAAGGAAATAAGCTGAATTAGTCTGTAACTAATGAATAAAACCAATCAATCATAGCCAGAAAAGGAGGACATCACCACTGAAAGAACCATCATGGAAGGGAAGAAGAAATTTTTCATTTTTAATTAGATCTCAGCACTATCTTGAAGATGAATAATGCTTTATCACTTATGCAATGCTTTTTTATCAGCAGAGTGAAGGCAACACCCAAATGGAAACAAATTTTGTGTTTTCAGTTTGTTCAATGTAAATCAAGATGAACAAATTTGTTTTCAGTGTTCCTATTTACTGAGCTGCTCAGTGAAACACAGAAGTTGGGTGTTTCATTCTCCAAGGCACAGAACAGCATCCTGTTGGCTGGAATTGGCTGAAGTGATTTCAGAACAACTAATGATGCTTATAAGACTGCAGCAATGATAGCTATAGCACTGAAACACTCTATAAAGCCGAAGACCATGCCTATCTTTAAAAAGATATCATCAGTCTTTGTGGATGGAAAGACGAAGTAAGTATCACATATCTATGTTTTGGTAAGTCTATTAACTTTGCCTTAGGACAGACTCCCAGTGCTCTAAATGAAAATGCTAAAAAAGAGTTTGGCTACTCATTTCCAGAGAGTAATTCATTGGATTCACTGACAAAATTGAAAGACTTGTCAAGCAGGGTTCTCCAGAAGTCTGTACAATATTTCAATTTATAATCTGGATGATGGATGGTCAGTATGCCTATTAAAAGTGCAGATAATACAAAGCTAGAAATGACTATGCATAGGTTGTAGGATGGGATAACAACTTAATAATGATCCTGACAAGTTGGAAGAATGGTCCAAAACTGGGATGAAATTCAGCATGTGTGAAATTCATCTAGTGCAAGGTTCTGAAGATAAAGAAGAGTAATCAAGTGGACAGGATGAGGAACAACAGATTGTGTAGCTATTTTGCAGAAATGTTATTCAGAAATAGAGTGCAGAAAGAGAGGAAGTCCAGAGAGAAGCAATGAGACTGACAGAAGTCTGGAAAATACTGCTTCTGGTTGCATGCAAGGAACAGTTGAATGAATCAAAGTTGTTGGAAGACTGATGGGGAACTGTAAACCATCTGAGTTCAAAAAGACTCTTTAAAGACTTGCAAGACAGTTTTCAAGTCCCTTTTGCAAAAAGAGAAGGTTATAAAGTGTTCTTCATATCTGTGGTAGATAGGACAAAGAATATTTAGATAAGACACTAGGAAAACTCTTTAATTACAACCTCTGATTTACAAGGAATTTCAATTCACTGCTTGTGGAAGTCACAGAGTTTCCACCCCAGAGGTCATGTTCAAGGTTAGGCAAACTTCTGAAAAGAATGATAAATGTATTGTTGATCCTGTCTTTGGTTGGGGAGTGGACTAAATGTCCTTTCCATGTCATTTTCAGCCTTGTTAACCACAGTTTAAAATGTCAATTGTGAACATCCTGAGTATTCGCCAGAAAATGTTCTACTCGTAGAGAGTATTCACTTCTTTGATGGATCAGCTGTAAATTAAGTAAAACACCACTCACTGGAGTAAGAACAGTATACAGATCTTCTCATTCCCATATTTTGGGAGTCATTGCAAAGTTATCAAAACATCAAAACCAGTGTGGATGTATAACATGTCAGCTGCCTCATAGTAACCACTCCCAGGAACTCTCCTGCAAGGTAGTTTACATGCTTTGAATCACAGAATCATTTAGGTTGGAAAAGATCCTTAAGATCATCGAGTCCAACTGTAAATATTGAGAAGCAAGTTATCCCAAATTTCCTCATATTTTTCAAGAGTAAACGCGTGCAAGTAGACAAGTTCCACAGGCAGCTGATACTTTTTAAGTGCACAGCCTATCTTATCTCGCAGTAATTTATTCATGTAGTCATACCCCTGTGCTCAGTGGAGATACAAGGTAATGAATTCAAGACTCACACAAACTAAATAATTAATTTGACTTGTAATACCATACTGAACTCTTTAACATGCACCTGGACAACTATCAGAGACTGCACAGAAATGTTGCAAGGAGCAACTCTAGCAAGCCTGCATGTGGGTCACCCCGATTGGAGGTCACAGACCCATTTCCACTACCCCTATGCACTGTTATTGCATGGTTATCTGAAAACTGCCCTCATACACGCTCAGTCAAAAGAGATATTTTTCTTTCTCAAAAAAAAAGAGTAGTGACAAAATACTCTGTACATGTGAGAAAAACAACTTTACAAGAGGACTCAGTGGTCATAGCATGAGATGTTGCCAGGTCACATCTCAGGTATATTCCTGTAAAGCCACTCTTTTAGCCCATTTTTTTCTTCACTATTTTTCTTCCTCTTTTGAACATTCTACATTTCCATCTCACCTGAATATTTTCAAATAATTTATCTCAGTTTGTCAAATACAGTCTTTTCCCAGCATATGTGGCTTCTCTGGTGACATGGAGTATTTTAGTACTTTTTGTTATATTTGCATATTGAATGTATTAGAAGGAATTTCATGTAATGACAGTGACAAACTATACATGAGATTCAAAGCCTTATCTAGTATGCTTACATGTGAGTAAGAATCACTCAGGTCCTAAAACTTACTCAAATTAAATAACAAAAAACCTCTTAAAAATCTGTGGGACTACTTGTTGGGTAAGGCATGAGGCACTGAAAGTATGATAAAAATATGAGTCATTCATATGATACATTGCTTTCCTATAAAGTGGTCACTAGCAAGTAGCTATGTATGCTACCTTAAAAAAACACCTGAGAAATTTAGCAAGTGTGTTTTCCTATCTTGTTCAAAGGGCTTTTTAAGTGCAAGGAAGAGGCCCTCAGAGTGATAAGGGTTCAATACAGAACTGACATTCTGCCTAGGAAGCAGTCAGGATTCATATGTAAATTCTCTGGTGTGTTTTGATTTTTACTTTTTAAAAGTGTATTGTTCCGCGTATAGAATGAATAGTTTTGGAACCGTTGCATAACGTTAAATTTTCCCTTGGTGAGTTTTTCTTCGTTGCCTGAAATACTATTTCTTCATTTTAGTTATTCTGAAATGACAGATTCATAAATGCCCAAAGGCCTTTATACATTAACTAGTTAATATGAGATGTCACCATGATTAATGAATGAGGGGTTTTTTTAAAAAAAGCAGTACTTTCATTACCGGTTTTCATGACAGGAGCCTGACATGACAGTACTAAAAGTTGCATAAGAAGAGAAAGAAGAAAACTTCAAAATTTTGTAGGATGAAGGCAAACCAGAAAAATGGAAATACATAAAGAAGAATGGCAAGATGAGTGGATTACAGTGTGAGATATGCTTGGGTTTATTCTAAAATATTGAAGAGTCATTTTTGATGGTAGATTAAAAAGATGCTGAAAAACAGTTATGAAATCATTTGTGGACAGGTGAACTGGCAACAAGGTAAAAATGCACTTTCACTTATAATTATTAGCCATGCTCATTTAAAGATGACTAGAGGAAACAAGAAAACAAGTGTCCATGGAGGATGCTGTGCTGGAAGGTGCTAATGGCTGACATCAGAAGAGTTTAAGACCTAATATTAGAGTAAGGTATGTTAGTCTAAGACGGAAAAAGCAGGTTAAAAGCTAAAACATTTTCAAACTCAGAACAAGCAGCCAGCCCACTCTCTGTAGTTAGAAGCAGATATGGACAGAAGGACTGGCTGTGGAAGGTAATATGCCTGCAAAAAAAGTGTAGCTAAACCAGGGCTAGTAAAAAAGAATTTGGTGGTTTCAAGCAGGAACCAGGGCTTGTTATTACTGGAAGCAGAAAGTCAGTAAAAGAGGAGCTATCACTATGGGCAGAGGTAGATTTAATGGAGGAGGAGAATGGTCAGACATGTCCGGTCCCTCCACATACCCGGAGGTGTAGTGCAGCAGCTCTGCTTTGCGTGACGGGTGGAAGCCGGGCTGTTGTACAGTTTCTTCTGTTCATATGCCATGACCCTCTTTACACATGCAGCCCACATGAAATACAGAGAGATCACAAAGAGTATGCCAGCTTCTAATTTCTGTCTTCTCAACCCCCATCATAAATCGCTTTGCAACACCTTCTAGCTTAGCTCCAAACACTGAGGCAACCTAGGGGTACAGAAGATGGGACTGTCTGACGTCTTTTCTTGAACTGCTCACTAAAAGGCTCTTTGCCTCACATGGCTTCATATCATTTGGAGGAGAAGGCAATGTGCTTTGCAAAGTCATGCTGCTGAAGAAGAAAAAGACAAGAGAATGACAAGTTATGAGAAGAATGATCAGAATTTATAGGCACGAACTTGGGAATGTCTGAGATCTCAGTCCCGTCCTCCTCTCTGGTTACGCATCCTCCTCTCTGGTTACGCACTTCTACAAAAATTGCTGGAACTCTGTTTCCTTTGAGACACCAAATCAGGCTGAAATCAGCTCCTGGTTTTAACCCGTTTTTGGCAAGAGGACAGACATCTCAGAGAAGCTGCTTCAGTAGGAGACCACAACAGCAAACGCCTTACAACAGTCACTTGGGGTATGAGAATAACTCTGGGCAATTCAGCTTCTCCCCAGCAGTGGCAGAGCAACAGAGATATTCAGGTTCCTTGAAAGGAAGGAAACTACCAATCACTTCAGATAAATACTCCCAACTAAGCTCAACTAAAACCCTTTTTTTTTTTGACAGAAGTTGCTTTTTCTTTCTTTTTTTCCTTTGAGGTCTCATCCCTATATGTTACACTGGTTCTCTCTTCATTTCTCACTGTCCTCTTCCCTATCCAGGACATGCTACTGCAGCCTGTGCTTTCCCTCCCTCTCCACCAGTGTCATCTCCTGCTCCTCAAGATCTTTGAACCCATGTGACACCTACTTCAATGGCACAGCATCACTGTGGCGGCATCACTTTGCTAGTGTCAGGGAATAAAAAGTGCCTCATCATTTCTGTGCTAGAAATTTTTGTGGGAGAGAAAAGCAGCAGCTGCTGTGATGCTCACTCATCCCCCAGCACACCACAGCTCTCTCTGGGACCACAAGAAAAGAAAGTTAAAGAGAAGCCACTCAGCCCGACTCTGGGATGTTTACTCTTTTCAGCAGTGATTTCCATAGATGAAACATTACCAAAAAGTTAATGACACTTTGACATTGAAATTACTTTATTTCAACTATGCAATACAAGATTTCCTAGAAATGTGGAATGATGCTTTTTAAAATGGCCCAGACCTTTTCAGGATTTCCAAAGGCATTACGAATCATTCTGCCTCAGAAGGAAAACAAGTTTCCAAATGTCAGAATTTCCTACGAAACAGAAATTCAGCTAAATTGAGCTCTTATTGCCATCCTCACTCACAATAGCTTAGAAAATGCAGCTGAATCTGGTGGTACCAGTCTAGGGAAGTGACAAAGACATTTCCCCATCTGATGATGTTGTCTATAATGAATTAATACCCTGTCTGCCTCTTGAGTTAAAAATTAAAGTCTTAAAACAATCTTAAAAATAATTAAAAGTGATACATGCTATTTACATGTTGCTTAGTCACCTAAATCAGAAAAAGCTCAAAAATAAGTCTGAATCCAATGATTACTGAAACTAAAGACCAAGAGAGAGGTGAGTGAATTGCCACCATTTTGCAGAAATAAACTCCCTGGAAACCACAATAAGCAATCACGGCTCTTACAGAGTACTTATTCGTCCACCTGCATAATGTATTTTTGGCGGTTTTTAAAATACAGAGGACCAATTTGTACCTGTACTGACTGAGGTGCACGATTACGATTTTCCCCTGGATTTCAAAAATGCGTGTGTGAGTGGGAAGGCAGCTAAGGCATTAAAAAGAGTAGTTTATGCCATTTTTAAATTGAGATGTTTATAGACATGGTTAAATTCAGATGTTTATAGACAAGCTTAAAAAGATCAGCTTAAATCCCATGTTAAGTGGGTTTTAACTTGTGTCTATGAAACAAGTGCCTTAACTCCTTTCTTACACAGGCTACAGTGGAAGTACAAGCACGTTGTTCAGTAGGCATCCTTCATTGATGCTGCCTGCCGTAGTAAAGCAGCACTGATCTCAGGTTCCTGACCTAGCCTGCGCTTAGGTGCTCTCTCTGCTTTTCTCTCTTTCTGCAGCAGTCTGGGACCCAGGTGCCAGAGCGTGTCATCGGCTGTAGTAGTAGGACAAGTCGTTTTCCTTACCTGGGTGTATCAGTAGCCCCAGGGGCTCACTACGCCTCAGCAGAGCAGCACCGGGCTATGAGCACACAGTTAAGGTAACACACCTGCCTTCTGGATGCAAAGCAGACACACCAGATGCAGTGCTCTCCCTATGGCCTCTTCTTCCTTCCTCAGCAACATGAGCAATAGGGAGAACTGGAAAATAAATTGAGTCTGTTAATGATTCATTTTCCTTGATGGGGGATGACAGAAAAAGCAACATTGTGGGGAGAATTGAGACAGAGCTAGACTGACTTTATTTTGGGGATCAACCACCAAATTCCATGGTTTACAAGCCAAGATGCCGCTGTGTCAAGGAAACCTGTGGGTGCTGAGAGCTGCACCCCTTGCAGTGCAGCCAAGAGCCCTAATAAATTCAGTGGTTTTGTCCTTATGTCCTTGACCTAAAGCAGGAGTAAAGCTCCTGCTTTAAAGCTGGTTATACCGGTTTCCCATCAGCATGATGTCTGCCCCTTCACCATTTGGAAAAATGCTATAAGGGCCTGGAGAGCATCCATCCCCTCCTGGGGTTTGGCTGCTGGGGGTTGGGACCCACTGGGGGACACTGCAGCCTGCCCAGCTGGCGTCCCCCTTGGCTCCCAGCCCCGCTGACCCCTCACAGCATTAAGTAAAAGGGTCTGTACATTCATGTAAACATATGTACTTATTTCTCCCTTCTTTGCTTTGATTAACTGGATAAGCATGCCTTGTTCTGCAGTGGAACAGTAACCATATTGCCCATTAAGTAATGTTTGCCTTCAGACAGCTCGAAGACTTAGGCATCACAAAAGGACATGAAAGAAAACCAAGGCAGGCTTAGAGCAATAGCCAGAGACACAGCCAAGCTTATAATGAACAAAACAATGCTGGCTGGCAAAAGAAGATTATATTCCTACCGTCATCTCAGTGAACAGTCCTGTCCCAGTGGAAGGACAAGCCGAGGAACCACAAAAATAGCTCTGGCAACTTGCCTTGGTCTAGTTCTCTAGGAAACTTGGATATAAAACTACCTCACCCCGGGGGGTGGCCTGTGGTGTTGGCTTCAGTGTAGATCTGTTTTTTTCACTGCCAATATTTTTATACACTGAGAATGAGAAAAAAAACTATGACTAAAGTCAATCCTGTTGTTCATCCACAGGTTCTCTAATAGACATGTCCATCCTAATGAGTAGTTTACTTTCAGACATCAATTATTTCTGCTTCTTTCCCATGAGACAGCGCCCGGTGTTTGAAATGATGTTTCTCTTCCCAGTGCTTGTCATTCTCATTTCGTCTAGACTAGCTGAAAAGTAAGTAGTCAATTCCCACTTCCTTCCTTTGCAGAATTTGCAGTAATAACCTTGAATTACAGTTCAACATCAAATCTTTTTCAGCAGACGGCTTTCAGCAAATAAATACACTCAACTTGCCAAGCTTTGTCCTGAAGTACGAAAGCTATCCACATCAAATCAGAATTTTAGGAGTTTTCATTTTCATATCATGGTCTATATTTTGTTCATGAACCATAACGTGTGGTGAACTCTTATTTGTTCAAATTCACGTGAGGTTTTTCTTATCAGGTGCAGATTTTAGGGGTAGGGAGTAGAAGCAAAACAGTGTGTGAATGGGCCAACCTTAGCACCAGTTTTTACAGCACCTACTGTCTTGTGTTATGATATGTTATGATATGTTATGAAACAATAATCAGCTTCTCTCTACCTCACCCCACTTTATACTAAGGATCTGTCTGCCTTTGAGAAATATAAAAGTGTTTTAGGAGTTTTTTAGGGGTAACAGAAAATCCAAATGCCCCTAAAACACACACAAATGAACTGGGGAAGGAAATATTTTCTTACATTCACTGCATGAGACTAATGTATCAAAACCAAACCAAAACAAAAAAATCACCCAAGACCGTGCAATGGTACCAGTAAGATCTATAAGGCACCAGCTAAAAGCCCAGTGTAATTCAATGGCTGGCAGCTGGAAGTGAAGATCAGAAAACTCAAGGCAGGAATGAGGATTTGAGATTTTCAAGTGAGGTTAATTACCTATTAGAACAAATCAACAGGGGACTGGAAATTCTCCATCCCCCAGCTGGCCTTTAGTTCTGGTCTCTTTACATTGCAAAAACATTCGGGTACTTCCTTCCCTACGAGTGAGTCTCCACATACTTCGCTATGGTGATTGCCTATCACCACAGTAACATGTGGGGCTTTTCCTTAAGAAGCCTGAGCAGATTCAAGTTCACGTTCAGGTTACTGTATGTTTACCCAGACCGCAATAAATTCCCAAACCTTCTGCACATCCGCTTCCCTCACCACTGTCTCCAGGCTCTCTTCCATTTCCTAGGACCACTTCCAAAATCACTTACACTCTCCTCAGACCGTTGTGAACACCCACTCATTTGGCAAAACATCAAAACAATTATCTACCTTGAGAGTTACTTCTTTTCTGTTTCAGCCCTGCTTCATTCCACCATGCACTTGTCCCTGCTGAGCAGATGTATGGTCTCGCTGGTGAATTTTCTCCCTCCTCCGCTCCACTTTTGCCCTTTCTGTCTCATCATTGTCTCTGTGGCTTTTTTTGTTTCATAAGCTCTACCTCCAGGGAGTCTATGCTACGTCTTTGAGAATTACAGAAGGAGATGTCCCTTAACTTCCAGCAAAAGGTCTTGTTAGAAGACAGAGAAACTGTGAACATAGAAAATCCTTTGATTTGATGGTAATGTGAATAATTCTCTGGGGTTTAATTGTTCTTTTAAAATGTCCACCGACACTTGCCCAGAGCTAAATAAGAATGTGGATACAGCATTATTACATGAGAAAACGCATTCTGTGAAATTCTGTATCTGATGCCTGCAAAGCATCTCCTTTTAAGAAAAAAAGGTAATGAGTATTGAAATCTGAGGTGACAAAAAAAAAAAAAAAAGATTGTGCTCTGTACCTGATTTTACTTGATTTTTAATCGATTATAGACGTATGTTGGTCATTCTATATCCCAATACCATAAGACTTTCTCCTTTAGCTGTATCTTACAACAATTTTACTTTTATTGGATATACATTTTCATCATGATATACATCATACGAATATTCACCTTACCACACCACACAGTGCCTGTGCTGCAGCTGCAGAGGTGTAAGTTCATCGGGCTGGGCACGAGCAGAAGCCAAGTCTCAGGCTGCCCCTGGGCTCTGAGCTGCAGACGTCTCCTCACACGTTCCTTTCTTGCTGAAGAGCAAGTGCTCGTGAGGGTGTGCCGTGTGGGTGAGATTGCACGTGCATGGCTCTGAGAGACAAATTTGTAAGTTCCTGTATTGGAGTAAGACTTTTCATTCATTTTTAACAAGCATGCATCTTCACGTTAGAGGGGATGTTTTTCTTTAGAGGGCAAGCATTCGGGGCATCACAACCTGGAAAAATGTTTCCCAAAGCAATCAGATCTATAAACTGACTAGTATTAGAATTTCTGCCAGCTGTAAACAGGTTGGATTTATATGTATATGAGAGACCTTTTTTAATAAGAGGTTTTACATACTGGGCCCATAATTTGGAAGTGGGGAGAGGTTTAAAGCAACAAGTAACATAAATGTTTAAGGATGTGAACAATTGCAGTACACAGAGTAATATACTGGCTTTAAATGGCTCCATACCTGAAAGGTCCTGTAACCCCAGGACAGGTATATGCTCGGCTGGGTTCTTTGCAGCTTAATAGACCTGCTCTCATTTTCGGCTCAGAGCTCTCAGGTGCTGCTCTTATTCCCACCAGCGGGAACAAGGGGCCAAACTGCAATCGAGGGTCAGAATGGTTCAAGGCTACTCCAGATATAGGTCCTGCTCTCTCACCCACCTTTCCTTATTGCACCAAGAGAAGAAGAAAGCACCTCTCTGACCTATATAAACATCAGATACCATCTCTTCAGAGGTGGCCTTTCCTGAGCTACTGTGCAGGGGGGTGCCACTGCTATCACCTGGGTGTACAGTCACGCTTAGATCAGATATTAGATCAGAGAGAAGATACCCGGGGTTCAAAGATATTGTTATGCACAAAGCAGATTCAATGTGAACAATTATTCAGATCCCTTCACCCATAAAGGTGGACAATTGTGACTGGTAGAAATGCGGTACACCCCCCCCCTCCCCGGGGACCGACGCTCGCTGGATTTGATCCAGCTCTGCTCTGGAAGTAGCAGAGCTAGAGACAGTGGCATGGTGCTCAAGATAACACACACACACTGTTCACATGGTGAGACAGCTTCTGGATGATGTGGAAACAACAATGATGGATGATAGAGTTTAAAAATTCTCACCTCTCTGCTCCATGTTCTGCTTTAGAAATTTAAACAAATCTTGATCCTAAAGCAGGCAGGTCTAGAGATATAATATCAAAGTTAACTGTCATGGATACATTTTTAAGAGATGTGTGAGATGATAAATCTCTGAAGCCATTGGTGTCCAGCACTTTTGTCAACGTAATGTCCATGAAAGAATAGAGATTCTGTGGACTAATCATTTTTGATGGAAAGCGAGCTCAGCAGCAGAACTGTGAGGACCTGGCAAAGGACCCCTCTTGTCTCCATCTCCTTTTCGTCTTCTTCTGAGAAGATAAAAACAATCTTTAAGAACAGAAAGGGGAGGAAAGGCTCCACAACTAAGGCACCAGTGCTCAACTTCCTTTCATCCAGTGCTGTAACCTCTGTCTTCCAACAGTCCAAGCACAAGAGCACTCAGAGAGACCAATTCCTTCTGCATAACACGGCAAAGCATGTACAAAACCTGGCATCATTAGGGAAAGTAATCTAGATTAAGTGATTAATAACAGTAATGGTAATTCAAGTGATTTTCCCCAAACCCCATAGGCAAGGCGTCATGGCAGAAGCAGCACCGCAGCCTGGCACTGCAGGCAGGAGAGGGACAATCCTGTGGGTGAGGGACCTCCTGGGGTGAGGGAGGCAAAGAAAAACCATTGTGCTGCACCATGGGTTCTCGCTGCCCTCGCAGCAGTGCTGCGGCTGGATCTTGGCGGGGAGGGAGAGCATGTTTACAACCTCCTCATACCCCTGCTAGGTGTATGCCTACCTGCTTTTATCCAGGAACAGCACTCTAGGACAGATGCATCCCTCCTTTGAGTGAGGTGCTGTCAGACAAGACCTCTTCATCTTCCTCATCAACCCTCTGCAAGAGTGCAGCCTACAGATGGGCTCCCCAACCACCCCATTGCGGGCTGGCTGGCTCCTGTGGCACGGGAGACCTCAGCAATGATTGCCTTACCAGCAAGATTAGACTAGAGGAAAGCAAAAATTATATTGAGGCTGTAGGGTTGAAAACAGAGAAAAACAAAAGAAGAAGTGCATTAAGGTACCAGGTCACATGCCCTCACAGATGCATCCAGTGCCATGCAGGATGCTCTCGGTGAGCAGAGATCTGCACAGGGCTGGCAGAATAGCCTCAGGACCTACAGGAGATGTAGGCATGCTGAGCCGGAGCTGGAGGCTAGGTGGAATAGCCTAAGGCATCCCAGCTGGTCCTCAAAACCTATTTTAGGCAACTGATTCAAGCTCTGAGGAGAAAGGATTTTTTTAAAGAACTAAAAGGAGCTCTAGTCATAAAAAAATATATTCCTTATTTGCTTATCATCTCATCTGCTTATTTATTACTGTATAAAAATATGTGTCCAAAGCTTGACCAAGCTCCTGCCTGCAAATGATAGCGATCTAGTTCAGGTAAAAACAAAACCAAGTGTCAAGCAGGCAGGATCAACATTTGCAAGCCTAAGAATGGCTTGTTTAGAAACATGTAACAAAACCTGAGATAGGGAGAGAGAGCTTCCCAGGGATTTGGAAAGGGCAAGAACATGCTAGGCCAGAAGTTTGATGTGAAAGGCAAAGGATGGCCTTGGCTGCGTGAAATTTCCAAGGGATAGGAGTGTGTCTTGAAATAATCAATGAGCATAAAAAACAATATAAGCACAGAGTACCTGGAAGACTCTGGCAGGCGTTTTTCAATTTAAGGTAGATAATGGGAATTGCATTCTAGTTGGATACATTCAAAACAGAAAAAGTCACTGAAAAGGAACTGATAAACCTAACTGTTTTTTTTCATAGCTCTCATGACTTTTGTCTGGAGTGAAATGACCAGTTACTCTTCCTCTCTTCCCAAAGTCTTGCTAGAGAAGAGGGACATGCTTCCAAATGTCAGATTAAGATATTATGGCAGAAACTCAATCTGTGGCAACTAACACTGGTGAGGATGGAGAGAAAGAACATGTCTGGGAGGAGAGACCCAAGTCTCTGTCAGTTATTCAGGTTTCAGTACATCGATGCTGCATGATGATTTTCTAAGCCAACAGTTCAGTTTCCAGTGTGCTAGCTGTAGAAGTTAGGAAGCTATCTTTGCTTTGCAGATCTTTAAGAATTTCAATCCTACAAAAAGCCATATTTCTAGGTTTACTTGCTACAGGTCTACTAACCAGCTTTACCAGGAGTTTGCAAAAGCAAGTATTGATTAATGAGACAAGGCAGTAGTCAATGAAAGCAACAAATGGGTGGGCTCAGGAGGACCAACTCTTGAGAACTAATTAATGTGTGGACATGCCATATGGGCTGGTGGCGCGCAGTGTAGTTCACTACCTGCTGCCACTCTTGGCACTGCACCAAGAAGGATCAGAGCATCTGTCAGTCCCCAGGATCAGTAACAGCAAACTGCAGTGTGGAGAGCTTCAAAACAAGCCTTGAACACCAAAACTCTTTGGTAAATCCCTAGAATAAAAAGCCTAGAAACAGTGTAGAAATAACTGTGTAAAAAATAAAATGTGGAATTGTTTCCTATGCAAAATAAAGCCTCACAAGCCTGCCCATTTCCCTACTTCTCCTCTTTGGCTGCAGATTCATCTCTTCTCTTTAAATCTCTTTTGATTATTTTAATTGACATCACAATCATATGTTTTCTCTGTGAATATCTTAAAATAAAGCTTCAGATTTTCTGCTTCAGTCTCCACCTTTCCCTCCCGTCTTTCCTAATTCATTTTAATAAGGTCCAGGTTCTTTCCAAAGAGGTGTTGTAGCAGTTAGGAAAAAATATAATATGAACAAGTTACATCCCACTTAATTGCCATTAGTCTCCAAGGACTTCTCTCTTGAAAAACAAACTTTCTCTAGCATTGCTGGTTATTTTGCCAAAGTGCAGGGAAAGCAATCGCTATTCTGCTTCACTTTGCCAGCTGAGAGACACACAGCCTAGTTACAAGGTACTGGCAGGAGTTGACACTATCACTCTTAAAAGGGCAAAATTGATTTTTCAATCTAACAGTGAATCACACAGAAGCAGCGAGCTAACCAGGGCTACCTTCTGCTCTTGTGCCCAGCAGAAACCATCGACTGGGTTCAGTGGATGGGGTTTTGTGGGGTGGGGAATAAGTGTAAAATCAAGAATCTGTGCCTAAGATTAAGATCCTAGTGCAAGCAAAATGCGTTGTCCTAATCACTGTAATATATATTTCACAAGAGGTAATTTGAGTTTCACTTGCTGACAGCTATATTGCAAAAAGGCAAACAATGCAGAACACTGTGAATAAATTAGAAAAAATGAACAAAACTACCACGTTTGCTCCTCTTTCTCCCATGCTTAATCCTAAATCAGACATTCATTCTGATCTTACTTTCTGAGGTATCAAACTTAACGTCAGCGAATGGATATAAACTTCGAATAAAAACCTAGCCGGCATTCCCTCTGCATCAGTGACCAGGCACAGCTGCAGACTACGCCTCCATCCGAGATGAATGAACGAAGTGCTACTAGGAATGTACTCTGCAGGCCCTGCATTAGCCTTTCTCAGGGCCTGATCCAAATTATTGGATCCTTCTAAATTATTGGAAAATATTCTGTTAGCTACAATAGACATTTGATTGGGTTATCAGTGAAGAAAAACGGCTATCTGCTTGGATTAAAGAAACAAACAGTCCCTGCAATATTTGCTTCAGAGAATGAATCAAAGAAAATACAGCTTTCAGCTGAGATGTTTATGTCTGTCTTATGCATCAGTACATTTGATCATAGTGGAACTTTAATGAGGCATTTGTGCAGAGCAGTTGAAGTTGTCTAATTGCAGACTTTTCTAGGAGCATCTTTTGTTCCCAGTGGGACCTGGCCTATTTTCGGAGTAGTCTGGCTGGAAAGAAAGGATTAGTTTACCTGTCTCTATTACTGAAAGCTAACATGACGGAAGGCAGTAGACAGTGCCCCTTTGTACTTGCTGAGAAAATTCTCTCCAATTAGACTTTAAGCTCAACTTAATGCTTTAATTGTTGGACACTCAGAATGTGTTTGATTGAAGTTCAGCAGTAAGAAGAGATGCAGCTGACAGAAGCTTGTGGGCTCATTGAAATTTAGAAAAGAAAAAACTTCTGTTATTCTCAGGCAAGAAAACTTGAAAGTTTTATCTGAGTAGATTATGCCATTCCATGTCTTCACAAATAAAGAGGACATCATAGGGTGAAGACACCATGATGATGCAACTTTCTTTCCTATACACAAAATGTTGACCATCTTATAAGTGACTAATTTTGCTGGGAGTATGATGATTAGGCCAAATAACTGGGCAAGGCATCCACAAGAGAAGCTCCTGAAGAAAGAATTGAGCATGGAGTTGGGTAGCTGAAGTCTGAGTTGTGGAAAAGATGAGATGAGATGTCCTAAAAGAGTATTCAAAATGGCCATTAACCCAAAAAGGGTTGTTTACGAGAGGGAATAGTAGACCAAGAAATGTATGCAAGTCAAATTTCAATGAAAGTTGAGTACTTCGCGTGCAACGGCCCTTCTTCCATCAAAATGTTGACCTTACCCTGGCAGGTCTAGGAACCTTTTTTGGGAAGAAGTAGAAGTGAGGTCTTACAGCTTGATTTGCTCTAAGGACTAGGGTTTATCCAAGAGGGACACCATCACTGTCCACTTTTCCAAGGAAAGTTGTTGCAACTAGACTCGATGAAGGACTGTATTCTGTGCATGCCTGATCAGGGTCCTCTGGGAAAAAGTGAAGAAAATCCCAGTGTTGCAGTGCTCTGTTGGGCAAAGACTGGCTTAGAATAAGCTAGATAAGCCTGGGGAAGTCTCATAGCTATATTAACTTAAAAAAATCCACCCAGACAAATCAAGTTTGCTTCTCAGGAAGTGTGGTTAGCCAGGGTAGAGCAGTGCTATTAAGTGGCTGGAGCTCATCAAGCATCTAGGCATTTCTATGTGCCTCTGCCCTGTACTACATCGGCATCTTCTGAAGGACACAGGCTCAGCTAGACCTGTTCTGGGCACACACACACAAGCAGAATTATGGGTTTCTGGAGAGCATTACAACCAGACAGGTTTGGCAGCAGCTGAGTGAGATACTCTGGATATCATAGATTCAGTTCTGTTTCAATCATGCTTTTGATGTTTATGTCCTGTGTAAGATTTAGCATGGGATCTTGAAATATTAAGTCCATATGTTTGATCTAGCTAAGTACCTTCCCCTCAGTAAAGATGGTCAAAAGAAACTGTAATATTTCTGCTAGAAAGTAGCAAGAAAAAGTACTTGCCAGCATATTTTTAAAAAACAGATTCTGCAGTTATTACAAATTAATGTAGATTTAAATTAAAATTTACCACCCCATACTAACAGGAATGGGAGCAGAACCACTGTTCATAGGTTTTGAATGTCTGACACTTTGCAATCAAGTCTGATGTTTGCAATCTACAAGCATGATACTGCAACTTTTGTCTTTGCCAGTGTGGAGGAAGGAGATGGATGAGGAGATATGGATTCAAATCTCCATGGACACATGTGCATTGAAGAATGAGCAAAGCAGCTCAGCAGAAGGACCAGGAACCATCCAGAGATTAAGCATAGCAATTACCAGACATGTTCACCAGCTATTTTTGAAGCTCTATGGGAATATCTGATAACAGCCATTTAGCCTGACACATCACTCTCTGGCTTTTCCTGCCAGTACAGCCATTCAAAGCACAGTGGAAAGTTTATAAATGTAGGAGTTAAAAATATCTCTAGCTTAAGGGTTTGATCAATCCAAGACTGAGATGTGTGTCTGGTCTGAGGGCTGAGATGCAATACCTATACCACACTCTAGCAATATAAGTGCTATTTGGGTTTCACCTACTAGGGCATCCTTCCATAAGTGTGCTTTCACCCTTCACTAAGAGAAGGAGTTTCCCATATCTGGAAAACATATTCCACGTTTGCCAGCTGCATAGGCTTCTCCAAACACACCTGGGAGTCAGTCACAAGCTATAGCATGGCTGTTGCTGTTAATAAGAGATTAATTAGAAAAGGTGGTAGCTGTATATCTAGAGGAATATATGCACACTTTATTTCATTTTCATATTAGATTTTCCTCTAAAACAATTCGTAAGAAGTTTCTTTTAAATTAGGATATGGAAACCAGCCTAACATATATATCTACACTCTTACAAGTCCTCCTTGCCGTGTGAAGTTTGTCTTCCAGATTGAGTCCCTCTCCTTCATGAGGGGGTTGCATTTTCTGAATGTAATCACATTTTATAATCACATTTTATTTATTTTGTAATCACATTTTTATACAAGCTTTTAGTGGTCAGATATTCCAACCTGTAACAAGTAAAAAATGTCCATCCCATGCCAATAGGAATTGTAGAAGCTGAGTTACCAGTACTCAAACTCCTAGAAACCTGAACTGCTACTTATGCATCCTACCTTCCATATACTGCAACATTAAACTGTGTTTGCCATTGTCTATGGGGGAAATATGGGTTGGAGAACTTGAAGTAAAATCTTCTTCTTGCCCCAGACCATGTCTCAGCCTTCACTCTCTCCGGCCAACCATTGGCAAAGTGAATTAATGCCCCATTGAAGGCTGTTCCACAGAAGTATGGTAGAAGTATGTTTTCATGATTTCTGCAGCATTACCAACCTGCACCTCCAACAGAAAAGGCTGGGAGGCTTGAAAGAAATGAATAAGGGAAGATATCTGTCTTAGAAACACAAGATACAACATGGCAATAACATTCTTATCAAATACTCTAGGTGTAGCAAAGTAGATTTGTATGACCATTGTATTTTACTTTCTCTTTCCAAAGGTACCATACCCAGAATTACAGGACAGTCTGCTGTGAAGGCTTATAAAAAGACATGTCCTTCAAGTTTGTAAAGGATGGTATCTTCAAACCACATTCCTGAAACAGTAATCTCAGAACAAGCCTCTTCATAAATTAAAACTCATAAGTGTTCTCAGTGGGACTGAGTAAAGACAGAAAAAGAAAAAATGAGTTTCAGACCATGGCCCAATGGGCTTCAAAGTCTTCACTTTGGTCTGCTTGAGGAAGACAGTTGAGACCGTAGATATCTAAGTCTGAGTGCCTAAATATAGGTATCAGGGTGTCTACGTTTTTGCTGCAATCAATATTGACCCTAGGTAGTGAGCGCAATGAGGTACTCGGCTCCCCATGAGGTGAGACTGCATTTGATCAGCTGAATAACTCACTCGCTGTCGTGGGCAGCACTGGTGGATCACATGCAGTTGACTCAGCAAGTTCATTGTAGCCTCAAAATATCCCAGGTCTCCCCTCCCCTTTACAAGTTTTAGGTCAAGGTAACTTATTTAACTCTGTGGAATTACTTCCAGTGTTGTCATTTTGAATCAGAAGACCATCAGTTACAGACCATCACGTTACACAGAAAACCTTATTATAATCAGTTAACAAGCTACTTATTCTTATGAGTATCATTCATCCAAAACCATGCAGGCTGGTGTAATGGTAAAAAGACGTGGAAATTCCTAGTGTTGACATAGATTGCACAACAATGGTAATAAATCCTAAGCACCAATTACTATTAAAAAACCCCACTGAACAGAAAATTGTGTTAATGATAATGAAAGAAATCAGAAAGCTTGAAGTCAACTACAGTGTTTCAATCAGTCTGCAAAACAATATAGCATTAGATAATCAGTACATTATTTCTGATCCACTGAATGAAAGCTGATATCTGCCTAATTATTAAATTGACAGACATGTTTTCATAAACAGCAGCATACTTTTGCATAGGCCCCTAGCTCATGTGGAAAGAATAGTAATATCCTATTTTGTAGCCAGAAGCTGTTTAGATAAGGAAAGAAATTCCCTATGTACTGGCTTTTAATATTCCTCTAAGGAGACCTAGCAACATCCATCTCTTCTTGACAAGTGATAGTAGGCTGTACAGAGAAAAATAATCAGTAAGCACATTTTCATTGCCACAGAAGTCAGAAAACACTCTCTGCTAGACTTGATAGAGAACCAAATTCTAAAAGCAAGTCTTCATTTGAAAATGAAGGTCCTCCCTAGCAGGACTTTTCACTGTAAAAAGCAGTAGTTGTAACGTCCCAAGCATTTATTTTCAGCTCATATGGAGTACTAAGTGATCTCAGAGATAACCAGGAACAACATATGCACTGATTTAATATGAAATATTTTAATTGTTCCCAGAAGAGGAGTAGGAAGCCGATGTCACTGACTTATGAAATATAGTCTTTACATTGAACAGGAGTACATTTATACTCAGATAAAATAAGAGCTGCATGGCAGGTTACCAAATTGGGAAGAGCAGTTGGACTCGTATCTCCTGCTACATTGCGATGTCCTGTGTACATTCACATCCAGCTCCCCCTGTAGCCAACACCTCCTCCAGCATTCATTAGGCCTTGTAACATGTTTGTCACTTGTCTGTTCACTCAGTCAGTCCCAGCAGGAGAAATATTTGCAGTAGGGTGTCTTCTGTAATAATCCAGCTGGTGTTTAGAGTCAGCAGACCACTTTTTCCCTTTGCTGCAGAGAGTTCAGTTGTGCGCGGGTGGAATTCATCTTACCCAAATATAGTCCACAGAAAGAAACAAGCACTGCTGGGTAAGATTTGTCTACACTATTTTAGGCATTGACCTCAGGATGAGAAGATTTCTGCCATGAAGCACCTATTTCTCTTCCCTGACAGTACAGTGAGCCTGTGATGACTCACTCAGATGTAGGAGTCTACATCTGGTCTGATGAATCCTGCCTGGAGTCTCTTGAAGATAAGGGCAAGACCTTACGAAAAGCAAACGTAAAAAGCAAATGTGCGTAGCAGGTCACATATTGCTGAGGAGATAAACTACATTGGGACTGAGGCACTTACCGGCTATTGGTGGGTTTTAAAACATCCCCGATACAAAATGTTCTGTGATTCAGAAATACCTGAGCTTGTTCCTGCTACATTTAATCTTGTTCTGGTGTATATTTCTGTCCAAGTGGTGTTACACATCACTAAGTGGAAAGCTTGATGTTTCAGTGATTAACAAGGACTTGTTTAAATTTGGTAGCCTCTGATAAAGACAAAATTCATTAATTTAAAAGGCAACAGCTATTCGTAAGTAACAGCTTATGTAGACAAGAGAGCACGTCATTGAACCTCAGCAACGTAGTAGATAGGCACTTTACCTGCCTGGTAAATTTATCTGATGAGGACATCTTTCAGCATCTCATTTGTAATAATCCATATCAATGTTTTCATAGAAATCTTTTTTGTATATTGGAGGACAAATAACTACACATTTCAGAGTATTTATCAAAATATTATCTTAAAATGCATTCTTGCACCTACTCCAATATAGTTGTTTGGTTTTGTTTTTTTCTTTTAAATCAAAAATCTTTTGGCTTCCATTTTATATAACTACAACAATGTCTTTCATGCATGCCAATTTTTCCCAAATGCTTTTATGTAGACTGCAATCTTCTCAGCACTCATCAAGGCTGTCACTAGTGCCAGCAACCAGAGCTGACTGTAGACAAGCCATTCAAAAGGTAAGTTTCTTCCACAGATAACTAAAAAGTATCTCAACAATACAACAACAGATTTGAAACTCGGGAGAATCTTGGCCAGGAAAAGGCTTTAGGACTGCTACCCAAATCAAAACAATAATGAAAAGCCTAGTACTTCTAGGGGAAAAAATGCATGAGCTGTCCATTCTTTGTTGAATAGGGATAGGTATATTCCCTAAATGGTAGCATACACAATCTACATCACAGCTACGTGGACGTCCAAAAATAGGCAACATTTCACACAGATCAGGAATCATACTCTATAACTAAAATCTGACTTCTGAAAACAGACAAGAGTTTCTTAAAGAAGAAAGTTGGAAATCCTTGTGCAGATATTGTGCACCTTTGCCTTATTCCAAGACACAAAGCTACTATATTTTGGAAAGCAGAATCTGCAATGACATAGCTAGATTCTTCTTCCTCCAAAACTTCATTACAGTTGGACGAAACCTATGGTACAGCATAAGGTATAAAGCTGAAATCTGAAATCAAACACTGAAATGTATTAAAAGTTAGGTTGAATAGTTAGTTGAATAGTTTAAATGTTTGCATCATCATACTCCCACACATGGGCACCAATTGGTGCTCTAGTACTATTAGACAAAAAAAGCTAATTTATTTCTTTTTATTTTAATCATAGCACTTTCTTCTCCAAGTGTACAATATGAGCGGCACTCTTCAAAATCAGTGGGCCTCATTTTTAAGGGTTTTTTTTAAAAGCTTCTCCAACTGCAGAAATTGGCCTACTTTCCTCATAGTGAAGATATCTTATAGAGCCAATACTTTCTTTGTCATAGCCACAATACAGTTTAGAAGATATTTGGGCAAAGAGTCAACCTTAATTTCCCTAATTGCATGTTTGATGAGAGCATTGCACTCCAACTTAGTTCCTGATGTCTTAAGATTGTTACAGTTACTTTTTCCAAAATGGACTATATTCTCATAAATAGTGAGGATGACCTGCAATCAATTGATATGATTCGCAGAGTTTTGAGTAAAATATTGGACTTCATTTGCATGCCCAGTTGCATTGCATGCCCATTGCACAAGCATGATCATGATTGTGCATTCGGATATAATCACTTATCTATGGATGTATGTAATTGAGCTTTCTTCAACACTAATGAAATGTTGGGGTTTAGTGGTTTAAGACATTTTTGTTCACGCAACTTTCTTTGATGCTTGTTCTAACACTTAAAATCAGAGTAGCTGAAGCCTTGTAGTAAAAAAATTGACTGCTAGGAAGCAGTAAGTAGGGAAAAAACAGCCATACAATATAGAACAAATACATGAGCTTTTACTTGTTTAAATCCATGCAGCATTTTGTGCATGTATTTCACATGTAAAGTGTCATCATTGCATCTCCAGGGTGCTTTAAAGCCACCCACTCACTCTCCTGCCTCTGTGGTGTGTTTCCCTAGCAGAAGTCTTCCCTGTTGGTCTTTGACATACATGTCAAATTTGAAAATGACATTTTCTGTGACTTTGCTTCCCCTTATTCCATACTTTACTGGAAGTCGACAGGTTCCTGCTTACTTTCTGTTTTAGAAAAAAAGAGACGAGAGAGGAGAAGGGAGAAGAGAGGAGAAGGGTGAAGGAAGAAAGAAGTAAGAAGGAAAAAGAAGAAAGAAAAGGAAAAAAAAAGTCGTTTTATTAAGACCTGAATGTAGCTGCATTTTCACCTTTTACATGAAAAAAAGATTATTTTATACATGACTAGATGGTACGCCAAGGCATGGAGTTAGATACTGATGTCCCAATATTTTCCCTTAGAAAACTGAATTGAATGAATTCAGCACAATGCAATATTGCAACATTAATTTCAGTCATCTTTCATATTTTCACTTAGCTGAAAAGAGAAAATGATTCTGTAGAGCTGAATCCAAACACAAGACAAATGTATTTATTGCATTTGCTTTACAGGTAAAGTACTTGGAATGCCCATGTAACAGAAAGTGATTTGTTTAAATGGAAAAGCCTTTGTGGTTTTTTGTGAGACACGAAAATGTATGTCTGAACACATGACTATGCTGAAGTAAGAGATATTTGAAGCACACTAACATGCCACATCTCCTGAACAGGCAATGCTCTTACAAACATTCAATATTTCAGAGGTGTCTGAAGTCCTAATTCAGGTTGCTTCCCAAGAAGCAACATCTTTTAAAGGAGCTTTTAGCCACAAGTTAAGCCTCACTTGACAAAAGCAGAAAGAAACTATGCATGTTCTTCAAGAGCTAAGTTGTAAGCCCCCAGCTCTCAAAAACTGAAATATCTGTGATCATGGGTTGATCCTACTGACGCAATGAATTCACATTGGGCAGTACAGCAGAGCAGAGCACTCAGCCCAGCACTCAACCAGCCATCTACAGCTTCAGCAGCCACAACCCTGTCAGCAAAGCCCCATTCCAAGGCAACTGCCTTGCCAAGAAGCAGTATTAATTAGTCCAGTATAATGCAATTCTAACACAGCTCTACTGCTTTCAGGACTCAAATTATTATCTTTGCATGCTAGTTTACTTCAAACTCGCTTGGACATCACATTGATTATTGTAGACAAATTCTTTGGGTTTTAGAAACCACAACCAAATAAAGAACAGCATTTGCACAAGCAGTTAGACACCTAACTGTCTTTAAAACCCAGCTCTGAGACTTTTGCCAGTTGCTCCTGGTAGCTGGTTCAGCTTCCATGCCAGCAGCAGTATTAACTAGTTCCTCTCTTCCCAGTGTGCGTATCAGCTGCTAACAGATCAGAGCAATGCTATTCCCAGAAGACACCCACAGCAGTTTAAATGTGTGCCAGCCTTCTTTCCCAGGCAAAAATCAATGGGAGTGATAATATATTTCATTTATAAAGTTAATGCCCAGAGACGCCATTCAAAATCAAAGCGTTAGTAATTATATTGATTTTTTTCTGAAAGAGATCAAACCTGAGGAAGAGCTTCCAAAGCCTACACTGTGACATGCTTTTCTACCATATTCAAGAGGTTAATACAAATAAGATCTGTTATTATACTGTCTGTGTCAAAGGTGGAAATAGCTCTTGTCCGATGAAAGACAGGAGCAGGTTTTTTTTGTTTCAAGTAATTCTGGGAAAATGACCTCGACACTGTACATTTAGACAGAATAAAACCTAGCAGTGCAATGAAAACACATCTAGCTAAAATCTGTTATACTGTCTGTGTCAAAAGGTGGAAATAGCTCTTGTCCGATGAAAGACAGGAGCAGGTTTTTTTTGTTTCAAGTAATTCTGGGAAAATGACCTCGACACTGTAGATTTAGACAGAATAAAAGCTAGCAGTGCAATGAAAACACATCTAGCTAAATATTGGAATGTATTTCTATTTTTAAGGCTACCCCAGTTAAAAGTGACTGGAGTTTTGTGGTCAGACTTAGTTTCTAAGAGGCACATTCTTGACACATTTTTGAGGACTACCTTGAGTAACAATGTAGAAAGGGCAAAATCAGCAGTAAACAGTAAGGTTCCTGACAAAGTATGTAAGGAAAGGGGCAGATATCTTTGCATTGAAAAGAATGCGAATTGTTTAATAATTGTTCCTTTGACAAACAAATATACAGTGAAATAGGAACCACTGTTGTGAAGAAAAAGACTTTTCAAAGTTCAGTTGCACTTCTAAATACTTTTACTCTTGGAATGTCTTGAAAAGACTATTTTGTTAATTCAAGTTATTCAGGAGAAGTGTGGGGTAGTTACTGGATTATGTAGAGGCAAGACGCCCAAAAGGTAGTTCATTTTTTGCTTTTACAAATATATAGACAGAAACAAGGAAATATTCAATGAAAACATTCTTCAGAAGAAGATAAAAGGACCTGGTTCATCACTGTGTGAGACTGGAAATCTAATAACTTTATGGTGTTATCTTCTGTTTTGTTTAGTTTTCTCTGGACTTTAATAGTAATCAAATGGCTACAACAATTAACCTTAGTAATAAAATGGAAAGAACTTAAGCTTGAATAGGAGAGGAAAAAAATCGTGGAAAAAAAAGCAGAAAATGCTTAGATAAGTTCAAGTTCACCCTGTGAGCAGGGATTGCAATAGATGACCTCCAGAAGTTATTTGTAACCTAAATTATACTACAATTCTCTAAATTGCATTTCCTGGCTCAGGCTGACCACGTGGAACTCACATTGACACCTATGGGGAACTGAGTGATGGGATCTCACAAGTGTTGGCTTTGAGAATTATGGGGGACAGGTGAAAACAGAAACATTGGAAAAAGCATGTGGTATATCTATTTTAAAAAAAAGGCTGGAGTAGGAAAGCAAAAGTGTCAGAAGTGTAACCTAGACAGCCTAACTCCAACACTTTTTGAAATACTGCCACAAAAATACTAATTTACAAGCCCCTAAAAAGCCAGCAACAGCAACATGAATTTCTCAAGGCCAACTGATGTCAAATAATGCATTTTATTCTACAATGGATCCAAAATACTTGAAGGGAATGGATGCGGTGTGCTGTATTTTTACTTAAAACACCATGAAAAGTCTAATAATCTAACATTTTTTCAAACCAGCTAGAGGAATGTCCTGTAGATCAGGGGTTCCCAGGCTTGGTTTCCTAAGCTACTACTGCCAGTAATGGCAAAAAGTCCCTGCCTCTCTGCTGGGCAGCATTCAGGTAAAAAGGAGGCATTTTGCTGTCTAACAGTAAGGTTTTTAAAGTAGCTTGAATACTCTACTGGAGGTACTTACCCCGTGTTTTCTAAATGACTGCCCTAGCTGAAATTGTTATAAGCTATATACAATTGCCTGAAAACCTTATGCCAAAAATTATCAGTGTTCACTGTCAACCTAGAAGGGTGTCCTGTGGCTTTCTGCAAAAATCCAGCTTGCTTCTGGCATTTCTCAATATTTCCATTAATGACTCATACAAGAGCGGGGAGTGCTCTTTATGAAATTTGTATACACTCCGAAGTTTAATGTGAGTTGCGAGCTCTCTGGATGTAGAATTAAAAGGAAAGAAATATCTTCATTAGCTGGAGCAGCAGTCCAAAATAAATAGGATGCAATTCAGCAGGGACAGGTGAAAAGGTAGGAATAATCAGCTGCACAAACAGAAGAGGGGAAAGAACTTAATAAACATTAAGTTTTGGAGAAGGTCAGACCTGCAAGTTGAACCAGTTTACAGTGTCACACAGCTGCACTGTATCTACCTACCTACCTCCTTCTGGCATGTAGAGGCAGGTGGGCTTTATGCAAGACGTGAAGCAATCCTCACCTTCCTTCCAGCTCTGGCATGGCCTCAGCGGGAATCCTGCCTCTGGTCCGGAATACTGTAATTAGAGAAAGACGGGAGCAATCGGCTTGTCAGTAAGAGAGTGGTAAGGATAATCAGGGGCCGAGGAAACATGGCTTGTCAGGGGCAGTTGAAAGAAATGCGGTTATTTAGCTTAGAGAAGACTGAGAGGAAACATAACAATCTCTGGATACGTAAAAGCCTGTTGCAATTACTTTGAGAGCAGTTCCTGGTGAGGGATGTATCTTCCAGGACTCTGTAGCACTGTATTTCTGGTAAGCAAAGCAAGTATTCACCTAATATAAGCCTAATTTTAGGTACTGAGTGGATCCATTCTCCACAACATAAATGCCTAAGCTGTCAGTACAGCAGCGTTTCTCATTACAGTTCACATCGAAAGGTGATCTACAGACTGTTGCAAAATACCAGTGTACATGCTCAGTTACAAGTGAGTAAGCAAACAGGCTGGTAAAAAGCAAAATTTTCCAGTGAATGTAGAGTGCTGTGTATGGAAAACATCTTCGCCTCACAACGTGACCCGCAGATCGTAACTAGAAGAGGACACATAGCCTGCAAAATTTAAAGGTTGCTTATATGGCTATTTAGTCAACTGATGGTGGTAGTTGTCTTTGTAGGCCTCCAATCCATTTCGGGTATGTACTTACTAAGCTATATCAAATGAAAACTGAGAAGCAAAAGAGGAGGAAAAGGAGAATGAGGAGATACATGGCAAGAATTCAACTAACATGTGAGATGGCGCAGACTGAGACCCACCTGCCTTTTTATGGCAGAGAAGCTCCAGGGCAAATGCTTTCCCTCAACACCTATCTCTGGTCAGCTGCACCGCCCTCTTGCCTCCATTAACTTTAACAGGCTTTTAAACACCTAGTTCATACAGAGACATCCACATGCCAGTGATCTAGCTGGGGGGCTGAAACCTACCCTGAGTGCTCGCAAGCACCTTCAGGGTCCACCCATACATGTTCTTCTTGACCTTTTCTTGTTCTTATCTTCCCAGTATTTTCTCCTGCTTCTTTTGCTTCTTTGCTCCTTTCACGGAGGCAAGTTTTCATATGAACAGTCAAAAACCATCACTCTTTGCTGGTGCTATGTGAGATGCTGGAGTAGAGACCCTCACTAAGCTCCAAAAAGGAGCTGAATTACTTAAAAGAGGTCTTAAATAAATGAACCCAATTATAAATAGACTTCTTTTGCTGAAGGACTTGTGTATGTGTATATTTTAATGGCATGTTTTCTAGTGCTGGGGACAAAGATAGTGAGGATGAAGGAGAGCATGCCCGAGAGCTGCATCTCTGTCTTTTTCCACTGCTGTGGAGAGGGAACATCTCTCAACAATTGCATAGTAAAGAGGCTCCTGTCCCCATCCTGAGTTGCCTGCACTCTGCTCAGACGTGTCCTGCCTTCCCATTCAATTCATTTTGTGTAACTGAGCATCATTTGTTTGCACTTCCTCTTGCCCAAGCATCAGACAAAATAGCTTTGCCTCCCATCTTTTGTAAAGAAACCACTTATGCTTTTGTAGATGTTATAAGCTTCTGCGGGGGAGAATAACGTTTTCCAGCAAAACAAAGAAAAACCTGGTCACTGATTGAAGCATTTAAATTCCAAGTGTTGTGAGAGGGAACAAACTGTAAGCAGAAAAGAAAGTGCTCTTGCATTCAGTGTGCATTTTTCTGCAAATGCTCTTCATAACGCTGGGCTTGAATGGCAGCTGAGTAGCAGCACTGTTTGCAGCTGAGAAGCAGCAGTGTTTATTTCCACAGGCAAAAGCTCTTGCTATAGCTGAGGTCTCTTTTTAACTTTTGCAAAAACATTGTCAGCCAGTATGAGGACATCAACAGAAGGATCAAAGAATTGCAGAATTGTAAATATTGGTGTCTGGCTGCAAAACAGACAAACTAAAAAGACCTAACTACTTCTTTGAAGTTCTTGGAAAGTGAATCCAAGAGCTGTGAACCCACTCAACGAGCTGATACCCTGAATGTCTGTATGCAGGCAGTTGGTTTCATTGGCAGCACAGTATTAATCATAATGAAAGTTGATTACATTGTAGGCAATAAGGGATACGCTATTACAAAACTGCACACACATACAAAGTTCAGTATTTTCCCTCCATTTATTAGATCACTTCCTACAAAACCCACATGCAGAAAGGCTCTTGTCTGGCAATCACTCAAGATGAAGTGGGAGTCTGTCCGTATAGAGGCCTGCTACAAGAAAACACAAACAGAAATGATCTTGTAGAATGATGTAAAAGAATTTTACATCTGTACTGTGGCCCAGCAAATCTATGCAAAGGCATCTCAAACTATCTGAGGGGTATTCGATAAACACATGGTGGGAGGGTAGTTTTCTAAAAGGCTAGTTCGCAATTTTTAACCAGACTTTTTTTTCCCCCTACAGGAATATGTCAATTCAATAATTTGCATATTTAGCAGGGACGCACTGGTTTAATTTAGCCTTCCAAGGGAAATGCACCTGCCCTTCCACCACCTGGCCTGCACTGCCTGTGGCAGAGCCTAGAAGATGCATTCCACAGGCTGACAGACTCCCCGCCGTGCAGCCAGGTGCCTAACAATCCTGAAAGTCTGAGCTTGACTGCTAGTTGCAGAAATTACAGCTTTCATAAGTTTGCCTTGCAAGTATTTTCAGCTCAGAATCACTGGGGGACCCTCTTCATTTTGCTTTCAAGGTCAGAGAATATGCTTGACATCTGAAGCAAGAGCTCTGGTCGTCTCCACCCCATAAACCTTCAAAAATGAATATTCCAGTGCAGACCAAAACCATCTTTATTGCAACAGAATAACCAAGTAGGGGATCCTACATTCAGACCTGTCCAACTTCTCAGGGCTGTTACATATCAATAGGCAGCTGATGATAAGTACACACTGGAACAGTTTGCTTCAGGAGGTAGCAGAATCTTCCCCAACAGGAGATTTTTTAAGAACAGTGTAGACTCACATTTGTCAGAAATGGTCTAGGAAGAGCTGAGCTTGCTGCAATGCAGGGCATGGACTACCTGACCCCTGCAAGCTCCTCTGAGCCACATGGCTTTTATTCCAGGTCACTGGACAGAGAAGCATCTCATTCCATTTCAGATTTCTGGACACTGTTTACATCCTCTGCATTTGAAGCTCTTGAGATCCAGGCTGCTTTTAAGCACATTATTTCCAAAGCAAACCTTCAGAAAAGGGTGGGCAGGTTGAGTGAGCAGTTTGCAGAGGAAAAGCAGTGTGTAACTCTTCAGCAAATTCTTGCATTAGCACTGGGCCCACCCCTTGCTCTCTCCTCCAGTGGAATAAATCTGCTCTGCTCGCCAGGAACCTACAAATGAGAAAAATGCAAGCAATTTAAATGGAGAAGGGAGAGAGGCTGCAGGGTCAGCTGCCTCAAAAAATGTATAAACATGTGCCCTGCCAGTTATTAGTAAGAGCAGGTCTCAGGAGGTTAAAATATTTAGGTCTTTCACCCCTAGATATCCAGGACTGAGAAATAGCTCAGTGGCATATACCTTGTTTAAATGATACAAAGCTGAAAAACGTATGACTCCTCCTGAGGATGCAGCCTGCAGCACGCTCACACTGAAGTCAGTAGGCTCAGAACTGATCAAACAGGGAAAATGCCAAAGATACTGCCTACAAGGCCAATATGACCCCAAGAACAGCTCCCCATACCCAGCGTCACTTTAGCCCTCTTTTTCTGGGGGCCCTCAGAGGCAAGTGGAGAGTGGGATGTGGGCCAGATAAAGTCATCTAGCAGCCCACTATCTGCCACCTTTCTTGTCTGCCACCTCTTTCATGTACTAACAAGAAGTGGCCAGAAGCAAGAGACCTCATCCCAAGCCAATGGGCATATATTTATGTGATGGGAGGATGCATGTGTTCAAATAGTCGTGTCTGCCTGTGAAATGCTTATAATTTGCTCATAGAAGAGGACCACTGAACTCAGTGGAGAAGTAGGAACCTAACCAGTAAGGACCTTAAATATTTAGTTGAAATTGGACCATTCCCTTTTCTTTATTGTAAGAAAACTCCTCATTTAACATTAGAAGTAGTTAATTCTTTACTGTTTTATATAGCAACTCATACTTCCTCCCTCAGCTAATTTTTACTAGTATGACGATTTTTCACCCTTAGGGCCCAATTTTGATTACCTGCATACTGATGTTACACGGCTGTGAAACAACACTGGCTCTAATGCAATAGCTCTACAGTCATTGTGGCATAAGCGAGATAGGAATCTGGCCCTCAAAGCACTATTTAAACTTGACCTAGATGATTCATGCCTTTGAGATCTCAAAATGAGATTACTGCAAAGTGCTTTATAGTGGGCTGCCAAAAGGGCTAATCCATTCCCTGAAGCTAATGCACAATACAGCGACTTGATTGTTATCAGTGGTGGGCAGAGAGGGATCTGCCTACTCACTACTTGTCTGTCAGCATTTGCTGCTTTTTGGTGCCTAGAAAAGGTCTACAGTTCTGCTTTTAGCTTTTAAAGCTATTAACAGGCTGGAAATTGATGTTGCCAAGGACATCAGTAAATGTGCCTTAGGGACTTATAAATACTTTATAATATTGAATTGTTCCCGCTTTTGCTAGCCACAGGAATCCTATCAGGCCTACGAGGGTAATTTCCAGTGACTCCTGTCAAAATGAACATGAAAACAAAATGGTGGACTCTGCCTTTCACTTGGACCACCTCTGCAAACGGCATGCTGTGAATAGGCAGGTAATGAGCTGCCTTTCTGACCAGAAGCCCTCCATCAGTCTTTCATGATCAGATTTAAATTAATTTTAACTTGGATCTTCCCATGTGATTTTTCTCCTTTTGCTACAAAATTGAAACCATTTCTATCGTATTAAAGTTCTTCTCACATTTCTTTTTTTTTTCTGAGAAATGAGAATGGAAACACAAGCTCACACAACTTTGCATCGTACTTACATGACTCCAGGCAGGCTTTGCTATGTGCTCCACAGAAGCAGCAAGTGCAGCAGAGGTGTATTCCTGCCTCTGGCATGATTTGCCCAGAAATCCTTTCCTGTGAGACCAGGGGTGCAGCAGTCAGCCCCTCTACCCCTGTGCAATGGCATAAGGCTGGATGTAGCTGTGAAAGCACTGGGAAACACACAGGAAAAAAGATAAATTGAAGTATTTGCTGCAATACAGAAGACAGTACAGTGCTAGACCCAGGAGCCAGGAAGGTAGAGATTTGCAGATTTATTGTAGCGCACTGAATTTCCCCCACAGCACACATGATGACTTTCTGGGAAGCTTAAATTAGTATGCATTTTGTCAGCCCATATTCTTTAATAACGAACAGCTGGATCCAAGGCAATGCCATCAATCAACACTATCAGCTGTGGCTATGGTATTTACGCTGTTGATTCTTGTCCGCAGTTGCAGAGCTCATGACTTTGGGATTGCATGCCTAGTTTCAGGCTTCCAAATTTGAAATGCTTGACAGCAGGAGATTGGTGAGATTTGCTATCATTAGCAGGATCTAGGGACAATCATGGGGGCCAGCTCCAGGATCTATCTTCACTTCTACTGCACTCAAGTGAGGCAATCAACTGACACCCCTTAAAAAGTGGCTCCAATCCTTATACTGACCAGCAGTTTGCTTATAAAGGCTGACAATTGCAAGTGTTAATGGTTACATTGGCCCTCAGCGGAAAATATTAGCAGTGAAGCGTAAGTACAATATACTCCTATGATTCAAAGCCAGCAAAAAAAAATTATCTATTTTTATCTCCATTTCATGTGTGCCTGAATTTAGGGAATTAAGACTATGCTGTCATATCAGTGATAATGCCAAACATGCAAACTTAGCTTTCTTCCACATCCACTGTTATTTTTCCTACTTCAGTGTTTAATTTGTTGCAATTTTTTGGCAAAGCAAAAATCCTAAATTATTTTGATTACCATCTCCACTTCTAATTATTTTTTAATCATGGAATACCTTGCTTCAGTTATGAAATAAGGATACAGTGGCACAAACTGTGAAAGCCAATAAGTAAAACCACATAATTTACTTACTTAGATTCAGTTTTCTTCAAAAAGGAATTAAAAGGATACTATTTATTTATTTATTTATTTATGGAATCAGGGTTTGGATTGTGCTGTGGTCTTAAAAGAAAGTCCCAACAACAATTTGTCATTACCCCCTATTTGGCATTGATCAGGCTACATCTAGCACACTGTGTCCATCTTTGGGCTCCCAGTACAAAAGGGAGCTCCACAAACTGGAGCAGGCTCTGCTACAGGCAGCCTGGGGCTAGAGCATGATGTGTGAGGCGAGGCTGAGACAACTCAGCCTCTTCAGCCTGGCCAGGGGCAGTCCTAGTTGCTGTGTTCAACTATCTAATAAGGGGTTAAAGAGAAGACAGAGCCAGACTCTTTCCAGAGATGCACAACAGCAGGACAGGAGGCAACTGTGACAAGGTGCAAAAAAGGGAAACTCCAGCTAGATACAGGGAGAGAAAATTCACAAGGAAGGAGATTAAGTGTGGAAACAAGTTGTGAGAGAGGCTGTGGAATATCCAGCCTTGGAAATACTCAAAACTCATCTGGATGAAACCATGAGCCATCTGACCTAAGTCTGAACTTAGCCTTGCTCTGAGCAGGGTGTTGGAGCAGATGACTGCACAGGTCCCCTCTGACCTAAATTACTATATGACTCTGTGTATCTGACCCTTTTTGTTTAATTGCTTTTTGAGATCACCATATTGGATAAAAAGCAAAAAGTGACAAAGGTCTTCTTTCTGGAAAGCAATCACTGTTAATAAAATTAATACCTTTCATTTAAGGAGCATGAACGGAGAACACAAATGTGCACACACATGCACGCACACACCATTACCTTACTGAAAATGGAAACAGGGAAAAAAACCCAATGTATTTTTAAAAGCCAACACAAAAGTCTTGTGATTTCATCAAATTCTAGCAAGAACGTAAAGGAGCTTGATCATAACTACCATCATTTTTCTTTGTCAAATCCTCAGATAATCCTTGAGAATAAGGAGGAGTCATGTCCCAAAAATAAGAGTTGAGAGAAAGAACTATACAACTCTGAAGGTATATGAGGGATTGCTGGAGGCCTGAGGTTATCTCCAAAATGTTATTTTAAGATGTTTCAGAACTTTTAGGCCATATGATTTTATTTGTTAACCTTCTCCTCCATTCCCCTCCTATCTCTTACTCTGCATTTGCCTGTGGAAGCTGTACCTCAGCTGTTTTGCAGAATTGTGCCAGTGTCCGTGTCTGCAAAGCAGTGACTGCATGGCGCCCCAAAGAATGAATCACCTGCAGTAAGCTATGACTGGAATAGCACCAAGTTTAGGACTCCCAGAAATAGCCAAGATCTTCCTAAGAAATAGGAGACAAAGACAAATACAACCTAGAAGAAATGGTAAAATATAGGGTTGTGAAAACATCCACGGCATCTCAGACCAACATTTCTGTTTTCTACAGATGCTCTCCTTGACCCTCCTCCAAAAGAATTTTGAGAGCTTGCTGCATAATAACTATCTCCAAGGCCTAGATGGCATTCAGAGGTTTTAAAATAACCATCTCTTACACAAGTGGTTTGCATTTTCTCTGTCTTCATGCTCTAAATATTTCCCAATGGAAGCACAAACTCTCACAGAATGGGAGGACCTGAGGAACACTTGCATAAGCCCATCACATGGATGGATTTTTTCTCTATTACCTTTCACATAAGACTCCATAAAAGGAGTTCAAAAATACCTGAACATACGAAAATTGACTTGGAACAAAGACAGAACCAAACTTTAGCAAGACTAATAGAAACAGCACTTCTCAGTTCTCCCCTAGTAAGAACTTTAAAAGCAAGCGACCGGTCATAGACAACTTTCATGATTTTCTTACGGCCTCTCCTGATGAAGCACACAGCGATGGACTCAGCTGTGCTCTGCCCTTCGACAACACACAAGACACAAGGTTTTTCAGACAGTGCCATATGTCCCAGGTACTGAGAAAATAGTTACTCTAGTTTCTGATGTCCCAGAACTGCTTGGACTTTCTCCTGTTCTTTTCCAACAGCTCTTGAAAGGATTTCTCCAGGCTCCTAGATGTATTTTTGCATCCCAGGCACACTTCTCAGATATCCTCCCACTCTGAAGCTATCTATCGTACCAGGCTCTGTGCTTTCCCTCCTGAAATTTCCCTACTTTCTGCAGATGGGATTTTCCTGTAAAAAAGGCTTTTTCATGCCCAGAAAAGGTTAAAGACTCACCGTGCGGGCTGTTGTAGCTTTTCACATGCATGTTTTTAGCTTGTGCTAAAAGCAGCGCAACTCAGCAGAGCTCAATGCCTGTTTATACTACCCTTAACTCACCATGGGTTAAGCATATGCATGCAATTACTGATAAACTCTTAATCTTATCATCTGCCAGTCCTCAGAGAAAATATTGCTGACCTGCACATTGATTTATAACTAAAGATTTGGACCATTCATTTGCCTCACACTGGGGAGAAAGCCAGTACACTGAAATCATTGCAGCTATTCACGTGAGCAACTGCTTGCCAGCCTGAGCAAGGGGTTCATTGCAGGGACTCCTATCAGTCATCATAATCGGTCTTTTCAATAGCAACCTGGTAAGAAACAATGTTTTTGCAGATGTGATTTCCTATTGAAATTCAATGTGTTGCTATCTGCATGCCAGATTGGTATAGCTATGCAAACTTACTTTGTATCTGAAAAGCATTCATTTACTTTTTCACTGTCCTTGCACTTTCATGGAGTAAAGATGACTTATGGGCATCTGACATTTTTTCTTGATAGAGAAGATTTAGCAACAACTTTACTTTGTGGGCTTGAAAAACTCCACAAAGACCCAACCTCTGTCTGTGTGCCTTGTATTTAATCCAACGTCCTTGTGGAGAAGATTTTTACATCAATAGAGGTGAAGGTAAGTTTTGTTTAATGACTGCTGAAGGAGTTCTAGACCATATCTTTCTTTCAGGGCCAGGGGACCATATATTCAACATAGCTAGGAAGAGGTACTTGAAGCTGTGCTGAAAGTTAATGTTTTTGAACTTTTCAACCCACTAGACCTCCAACCCCATATCTCCATTGACAAGAACTAGGAGGTGCATGAGATAAATACAAATACATAGAATCCAAGTTCAAAGCCCAGATTTTCTTCTGCCCATGGTGAAGCTATAATTATGCCTCTCTGATTAAAAGAAAGCCTGCAGTAGCCAAGCACCGATATTAGCTTGAACAGTCTAATGACTTCTCTAGCGTATGTCATTTGATAGCAATCTCCAACAGACCACTGATGATACAGATCTCTATTTTTGGAAGGGAGCAATAAAAACTCCTGGTTTAGCAGATTAACTTTTCCATACCAGGCCATGACCCAACTGCTTCCCAGCCACCTGTGTAAGTAAAATGAGGCTCCACTGTTGTAGTAATTTAGCTCCTAATATTTTCAGGCTGAAAAAAACAGACCATCTCAACTAATGGGCAAAATTTACATAATACCTATTTTTCCAAACCAGCCTGACCACCTTATATTGCATATATGCCCTGCCTGTGTTTACTACCACAACGAACGGCTATATCTCCTCCAGTGTGAAGATCCAATGACACATAAGCATAAGCATGCCCTTCTACTGTATTTCTACAGATAAAAATTATCTCTCTATTTTAATTAGGAAACAACCCTGTCTTCATCTAGAGAACCAGTAAGTTCCAATAGATCTTAAGTTCATAAATAAATTTTGCGTCATTTTAAATTGAAAATATTTCTTCTATGATAAAATGGTTGGGACTCACACCTGTGCAAGTAGCTACCAACACATGGACAACAGTTCTCACTTTTTCAAACATCACTAACAATTTCTGTTTACTTGTGCATGGTTATCTGAGCAGAAAGCCATGAAAAAATAATCCCACAGTGGCTATGAACTGACTCACTCAATCCCAAAATGGCTTGAACATACACAGAATGTGTATAAAGCAGTCCTTACTTTCTAAGTGTCAAGTTTATGTTCTGCAAATGTACTCACTTTCCATCATATGAAAAAATCTGGGAAAAATCAGAAGTATGGAGTTGAAGTGGGCTAGTTTTGTCCTTCATTCCCATGTCCTTTAATATAGCAATAAAATGAAAGCAGTTTCATGCAGGATGATGCAAAGGCTATATGGCAATAAAGGCAATTAAACGGCAATCAAGCCTTCGAGTTACAAAGCAGGTATGTCAAAGGCTTTGAGCTGCTCCTAAGGACAGAAAACATTCAGTAGTGCTCTATTTGTACAATTTTGAGCATAACAAGCATTTTCCCCGAGGAATTTACACCAACAAAAACTTAGTAATTAACTAAATATTCAAACAAATAAGGTGATTTCACAAATCAGGCAAATCCTAAACATTTATTAATTACACTGTTGAACCTGAAGTGCTGATAGCATACTTTACCTCCTTAAAGAAGATTCTGAAGTTAGCTAATCATTAGTCAAGCAACCTCTAATTTGTTACATGAATAGAAATGCATTCATCCACTTTGCAGAGCACAAGGAAAAAGCGACGTTCCCAGAAAGTGGGTAGGTTGAAATGCTGCAACTCCTGGTAACAATAATTTTGAAATTCTGCCAGCTGGATGCATAAGATAACCTTGCATGACTTGATTTCTAGAGGTAGTAACTGACTGATTTCTTTCCCTGCAAGAGATTTATCCAAACACAATGTTTTTGCCAATTTTTCTACTGAAGAAACTGAAAAAAAAAAAAAAAGAAAAGCCAAGAACTTATTCTTTTGGGAGAAAAGAGAGGAAGTATTGTAAGAAATATGATTAAAGGCAGAGTGGAAATTTTAGAGACAGGTTAAATTATGACTGTATTTCCTCAGGGGATTTTCTTCAATAACAGCTAAGTAAAAAGTTTCATTCTGGGCCTCTCTGCTGCCTAACAGCCTAAACATTTACATTTGGACAAAATAAATACAAAATGCCACCATCAAAATTTGATGTTATTTTAAAGCTTCGCAGATGGAAACGATTCCACAAAATATAAGGCAATTTGGAAACAAAAGCTGATGTCTTACGTCCCCAAGTGACCATGCAGGCAGACTCACCCAAATGATGATGCTCAATTTAACCAGACTACCCGATAGAGAGAGATGCCCTTTCCACCTGAGACAACCCACCTCCACAAAATATTTTAATCTGTTTTTAAAGGAACCAAAACCACAAAGCAACACTCCCTGTGTCGTAAAGGGCAATGAGTTCCCCCATACTGGGCAGTTAACCCAGGAAGAAGGGCCAGAGGAGGAAATTTGCTTCAGGATCCTGCCACAAAGTGGAAAGCTTTGAAACGCAATCAGGCCTGGTCAGCCCCAGTGGAAGGAAACCATCGGTTGCTGCTTGTAAGTGTGTGTGTGCACAGAGCGGAGGTTTTTGTGGTAGCTGGTGAAATATGGCACCTTCTGTACGCCTGTTTGAGACGCCGCTAAGTTCTTTGCACGGTAAAGCACTAGGGTTCATGTTGGCACATCTGTGCTTTGTACTTGCCTGGCAATTTCCCAGCTCACTTCCCACCCAGCTTGGAAGCTTGCCCGGAGCGTAGGACACTAGCAAGCATCATTTGGTTTGTACTGTTTGGCGTTGTTGTAAACAGTTGGTTTTTAAAGTCTACCATACACCTGGCATGGGTTTGCAGGCTTATGCCACTACTCACGTTCACCGCCTTCTCTCAGCATCCCACACGCTCAATGTAGGAAGGGAAAAAGGAGTCTCCTCCTAACCCACCCACGTTTGAGAGTTTTCTGTTCTTCTCAAGACTATCATCCTGACAGAGATCACCATTTGTCTTTTCTCAGCATGGTATGTCCCCTGCCAGAACGGCTGAGCATCAGGAGGCAATAACCAACACAATCCCCGTCTCCATGGGTGGGTCCCCACCTCTGGCCCTTCCATGGCTCCTACTTTCCTTCCCATTGACACTTTCCCCTTTTTCATCTACCCCAAATCTTTCTCATTCTTCAACCATAAAGTATACTTGTAGGAAGGGTACAGTACAGCTGCCCAGCGTGACGTGCCACCCGCAGGCGAGCTGCCTGTCCCCGCACCCAGCTACAGCCTCCATCCGATCGCCGCAGACACCTGCCAAGCGCAAGGGTGGGTTATTGTGGCCTGGTACCAAGGTATGTGGGCAAAAAAGGTCAAAATCGACCAACACGAATGCCCCAAGACTGAGATGAGGCTCTGAGGTGTACCAGGAGAAGAGGAAAAAGGAAAAGATCACCTTTGAAGCCATGGAAACCGACAGCAGTAACTCATTTTCTTTTTTTTCCTCTCTCATCAACTCCACAAGACCCACGTCTGCCTTGGCTGGACCTGCAAGGACACTTCATTTACCTATCACTTGGTATCTGAGAGAGCTAGAAAAGATGTGGAGAGCCTGCCAAGCCCTCTTGCAGCCCGCCAAGCTGTCTCCCTTGTGGGACCAGCCAGCTCAGTGTGGAGGTATTTCCAGGGTGAGAAACAGAAGGACTGAGACAAACATTAGCAGTCGTCAGAGCCGAGCCTCTGCGTGGCCAGTAGAAGGGCAGATGGGGGAAAGACAGCTGAGGATGGTCCTGGAAAGCTCACCCTTTTCATACGCATCTTGGATATTTTGCCTCAGCCATGCTCAGATGCTCTTCTGCCAGTGTCAGGGGCTTTGGGGAAGCTTCTCTGGCTGGGGACAGCCACCACAAAAATGTTCCCCCCCAAGACATCTAAACCATGCCTCTGTTGTCCTTCTTCTGATGCCCTGAGCCAAGCAGAGGTTGTTGTCCTGCTGCTCTGATCTAACAGATCTTCAAGGGCAACCAAAAGCCACGTCCTGCCTGGACGACCCTAGGTCCATCTCCTCATGACATCCTGCTCCAGACAGAGCTGGTTTTTCTCCACACTTTATTTGTGACATTGTATCAATAACTTCCCCAGCCGTCAGTGGCTCATACAATCACTTCTGGAAAAAATGAAGATTGCTTTGTTCAACTGCAGCAATATTTCTGTAAACTATTTCTAAATCTGTATATGAGTATAAATGGCTGTAAATAGCCAGTGCCACAAACACAGCTGAGCCACATCTCAAGCTGAAAACAAGGGCTTTCCTCCAACCAGCAGCCTGAAGTCAGTGCTTTCAATTTCTGAAGTGCCTTTATTTATGGTAGACACGTAACCAACCCACAGCCCCCGAATGCTTTTATTTTGTTGGTATGCTAAACCATGCCTGATTTGCAGCGCACCTCAAATTTCAATGCAATACGGAAGGATGAGTCAATAGATGTTCATTAACACAAATAAATTAAGAGGCACATGTAAATGCCTTCTTTCATTTGGGTTAAAGTGGAGAACAAAAAGAAGTCAATCAAAACTGTTTTAGGAAAGGCACGGTAGATTCAATTAGTCTTTACTGAAATCAGGTGTAATACGAGTCACACAACTTTGAAGATCCTTATTTTTTGTGAAAAAAAAATTATCATGAGGAAACCACTGTGACTGCTCTGCAAAGCAGTAACTGGTCTCTCCCTTATGAACATTCACTTTGGCCTTTCCTAATAAAAATAGCTCGGCCATCTTCAGCTCTGAGGTTTTTCACCAACAAACACTGAACGTACTCCAGGCCAACATGATTTTAACTGTCACAGTTACAGATGGCAGGAGGGAGTGAAACAGGTCCCAGGCAGTGAAAAGACACTTTCCAAGCTGAAGGTGAGTCTCATAATAAAGCCATATGTCATGTAGCAAAAGCACATGGAGCAAAGCCGTAGGGAATCAAGCAGAGCATGAAGATTTAGCCTTTTTTTCACCCCACATAAAACACAAGGTGCCCCTGCCACATGCCTTAGGTGGAGATCAGCTGGGAGAGGGCATCCTGCCAGCAGCCTGAAGTATCACGACTATCCCTTAGCTTCCCACACCCAGCATCAGGTGACAGTGTCTCCTTTCCCAGCACAGATGCTGTACAGACCACTTATTTTTCCCAGCAGTATTGATCAGGGGCTTCCTACCTTGCTGCTCATGTCTATCTTCCAAATGCACATCACACTACGACCCCACAGCTGTGCTGAATTCTGTAATGTTATTCTCTAACAGCTCAGGGCTTTAACAGAAAACTTAATTTGGATAGCCAGAGACATGCAATGTCTGACAGACAAAACAGGTGCTCAGGGCTGCAAAACCTGCAATGCTGACACGAGGTGGTGGTGCAGAGGGCGAGAAATTTGCCTTCCGCTGAACGGCCACCAAGGACCACCAAGGAAAAAACCACCACAAACATTTTGAGAATTAGCAAACTCTATAGTAGGCACACCCAAAAAGTAAGTCCTTCACTGTTGATCCAACTTCACTGTGGTTATTTGACCACGACAAGTTTCCTTAGTCAGTAGTGGCAGGTAAGGAGTGAGCAAGACCTTACTGCGCTCCTCCGCAGCCGTGCAGTAGGCTCTGCCCACATCTCTAGCACAACCACCTTTATAACCCTGAAGTGTAGAGGCTGCTACTGGTTACCCTAAGGCTATTGTATAATCATCGGCCTCATGACTGCAAAATCCTAAGAGACAATAGGATAACCTGGCCAAAACGTATTTGTGATCCCTCTTGTTCTCCTCTTCTTTTTAATTGTCTTCTCAGTGTAGATGCAGATGTGATTGCCCATGCTGCTGAAAGTACAAAACACATGTTACCAGGCAAGAACCGAAGTCTCAAAAACATCCATTTATTCACAGCAGAGCTGGCCTTAGATAGTGCCATGTCCCAGGAAAGGTGAAGAAATGAGATTCCCCGCACTAAAATAGCTGCCCCTCTTTCTGCCCCATACGCACATTTTGTTCTTTAATATTTTGAAAATACCATAGCCTCCACTAGAAGTCTTAGCCAGAAAGCCTTGCTTCAGCTGTCCTCCTTTCTGCATTTGCTATCAGGGAAAGCCATTCTGAGACAAAAGGAAGAGTACATTAATATTTATCTGAGAGAAAACCAGTAGACCAGATCCTTATTAATCAAAGTCAATGAAACTATGCAGTTGAGAATGTGATCCAGTGTTTATAAACATACATTTTGCAGCCAGACTGTTTTTGTGCAGCTTCTCCTCCAGAAATGGTATTCCCATACTTCTTCATTTATTCTGCTAACGAGTTTAACTAGGTATTTAGTGACACAATTTATAGAAAGAAAAATAAATGGCATTGCATTCTCAGCTTTATGTGAAAAGGAGCTGTTGTACTTCAGAGAAACAAATAGAATTCGTCCGCCCACAGATAGGAGAGTCCTGACCTAATTAAATGGTCTGCTTATCTCTTATTTGAAATTCAGGCTTCATCTTTCAAAATGAGAGGTTGGCGAAAGAATATTACAGTCTATCACCTATATATATATCTAAGTCGTTGAATTAATCTTTGTACGTCTCCCAGAGAAACTGAGAAGGTTCTCCTCTTGTCTACAGAATATAGAGAGTAACCAGAAACGATTATGATTTGTCCTTCTTCAACACGATCTTGCTCAAGTTCTCTTTGAGAGATAAGACTTCTCAAAGGTTACCCAGCTCTTATTTACCTTATCTGTCCTAATCCTGGAAACTGCATCATACTGAATTTAAATACCAGGCTTTTTTAGGTGGCAAATGCCTGATCATCTTTCTCTTACTATGAGAACCAGGAGAAGCATGGTGAAAGACAGTAAATTAAAGCCAAAGAAATATGTCCCCAACACTGTGTATTTAGCCAGTGTTAGGTAGAACTAAGACCACAGTTCAAAAGCATGCAGGAAATTTAGATTAGTAATGAAGTGAGAGTTTAAATAAGAATTAGAAAAGGAAAAATTTCTAAGGGAGTTGGGAAGAAACTGAACTGTAAGCAGTCCACAAACGGCCTTTTTTGTTCTTTCATTTCCTGGGACCTCTCTCTGGTACCTGATACTGTTTATTGACAGGAGTAAGTTATTATAATAGATAGACTCCAGGTTTTAATGTGGCGTTGAAATTTTTGTACTGTTTGAGAGCGACTGAGAGCGCCTTTTAAACTGCCTAAACTCTGAACAATTCTTAACATCTTTTTCTGCTCCACCGCTGTTACAGAGGTTGGATCAAAACTCGTAACTGTCATGAGCGTGCCTTGGTGTTCAGGTTTGAGCACCAGGTTTTCATCCCCCCATGGAAGCCGACGGGAGAGCTGGTAGCAAACAGAGAGGGCAAGTCTGGGGGTAGTCTTGGAAACATGAATCAGGGCAAGAAACTGTAAAGCTACTCTTCAACCATAGCACAAATTATTATTTTTTTTATCTAATCCTGCCTAACACCTCGATGACCTGCAATCAGACAGTAACTTTAGTTAAATGTATTGATTTATACTCCATTTTCACCGTTCTACAACACTCTCTAGACATAAGAAATATGGACAGGTGTTATTTGAATGCATCGATTCAGCCACCTTGGGAGTTAAACTGGGCAGAAACAGTATGAAGTAACTTACAGACAAAAAAAAAAAAAAAAGAAATTCCTTACTAAAGCAACAACACATTATAGATAAGCGGAAAATAACTGCTTAGACTAGACCTTAGCCAAGAGGCTAAGATAAATAAATATGTTTAAAGCTGTTAAATCTTTAACAATCAGAATGATACAGGACTTTAGCATATGATGAAGTTTTACCCGGCATCCTCAGCAGGGAACTGCTCTTCTAAATTGGGTCCATGAGTTACTCACAGAGCAAACTGAGATATCAGAGCTCACTTAATAGCTTCAGTAACGTTATAGACATTAAAAATTTGAGCTGTATTTAGACAGTTAAATAGGCTTAGAACAAAACAGTACCACCATTGACATGAAATACCCATGGATGGGAACTTGCATCCACCTTTATATGCTATGGAGATACCAGTGGGTATCCAGGCATGCAAAATAAAAGCTATCAAAGAAAAAAGTGCATACACACAAATGGCCACAAGTGGAGGACAAGAGCAAAAGGCAACACACTACAGCAGAACAAATATCCTCCTAAGAGATATCCTGGGGGAAGATCCATTAAGTTGCAAAAATACTCAAGAATGATGTTTAAGTGCTTATTAGCGAGACTCCCACTCCTGCAGCAGCATGCATCTACTTCTAGGTAGTTCATGTGAAATCATCATGGAGTTATGCCCACTGGGAGAAGGTGCTTCAATTAAACGTTACATTTATAATGTAATTAAATACCTAATTTATTAAAAGGAATGCAAATCACATCAGTTTCTAAGTAGCAGCAGTGGCATTTAGAGCATGCTACGCAACAGCTTTGTTTTAATAATTAAACTACGTATGCTCTCAATGATAGCAGTTCCAAAATGGCATGTTGCTCACTGCTCTCTTGAGAACCACAGAGAGCATAAATAATGAGAAATGGGATCATAACATTTGTGAGAGACAATTGGGACAGTCACAATAAACTGTATTTCAAAGGTTTTTTGGGTTTGGTTTTTTTTTTTTTTTACTTTTTATATCAAGAACTTGTTTAGCAAAATGATTTAGTGTTTTTTAATCTTTTTTACACAAAAGCTTTAAAAAAATTTCTTAGTATTGCAGCGGTTTGCAACCGTAGTGGTTTGCCTTAGCTTTAAGAGCAGAGACAGTTCTTCAAGCTGTTGTACCTTTTGTGCCCATTCCTCAGTAACCCTCTGGTGTGGGAATGAGCATCTGGTTGATAGCTATCGTTCCCATTGCAAGACAAATTCAGATGATTTGTTGTAACACTAAGTTGCATAATGTAACAACGAAAGATTAGAGACAAACAGCCCCGCAAAATTGCTAAAATATATAATCATTTGTACTGGTGTTAAATTGATATTCCATATGATCTGTTATTAGCGAGGCTGCTGCTTCACCGTAGGAAGTAATTTATGTATTAGATAGACATGCTGGAAAAAAAAGGTCAAACTACACCAAAACATCCAGTATTAAAATAAGATTTACCTAAAACAAAAGGGCACCATGTATTTTCTTGGACCACCATTTACAAATATTGCTCATTTACTAGGGCCCTTTTTAAATGAGAAGACAGGTCAGTATGTTAGTGGAAAAATTCTGAAACAAAAAGAAACAAGAAGCAAGCGCTGAAACTGCACCTCTCTCCTCCCAGCCCAGGAGTGAAGCCGTGGCAGGATGGAGATTTGCAGTGACACTGCTTCTTTCCAGAGCTGGTCCCCGGTGGAGGGACCTCACCTCAGATTTTCACCTTTTTTTCTGCCTGTCTGGGAGTGAATCCTTCCAGGATTGAGGGTGTGTGGCTCGGTGGCTGCCCACACAGAGTCCACCGAAGTCAGCTGGACCCTCTGATTTTGCAGAGACAAGTCCCTCCTGGCTTGCTGCAGTGTTAAAGCCAAATTCTGCAGGCCGCAAAACACAAGTAATATAGGAACCTTCCTTAATGCTTTCTATTTTCATTTCCAACATGCTTACCCTCCTGTCTTTCCTCACTTGATTACTAATAGATGATTTAATAAGAACATAAATAACCCTAACCAAAACAAAAGCAGATGGAAAGGTGTCCTGGTTAAAATGTTTTCTTCTCTGAACTCAGTAATCACGTCTAAGGCAACTACTGAAATTCTCTTCTCCAGATAAAATGTAAATGGTCTATTTAGGCCATGATAAGAAATAATTTACAGCTGCCTTTTTCAAGTGCTCTATCAACTGCATATGTAACATCTATTGAAATGTCAAGCTTTCCTCCAACTCTGTAAATACACAGAGACCTGATACAGCAGGCTGGGTTTGTTCATTGATTATCATTTGATTATTTAGGCTTTCAAGAACATTATTGTTTTGTATGCAATAAAGATCATGTGTTACTTATGTGTGTACATTTACCTACTTGCACACAAAAGTAGAGTACTTTGTTTGCATGTTTTGGTATATTTCCAGTACAATATTCTTCAGAGAGATAATGTTTTCTCTACATTTTTTTGTATGTGGTATTTCATTCAGTTACTTCTAAACAGCCCACTCTTTACAGTATAATGTTGAGATCTAAACTGAGGATGACAACATTAGTGTGGAAAAATAAGGATCCTTCATACCTAACACCCATCTGTACACTGAGTTTGGACCAAGTCATTTTTAATATTCTTTCATTTCAAATGCATTTTTCTTTGCTTCTTAACTCAGCCCAGGAATAGACCTAGAAGCTGTGTAATACAAAATGATGACGAGGGAATACAGGATTGCTTTGGATGAAAAGCAAATGAAGAGTGCTGTCAGACCTCTGGCTGGTGCCACGCTATTCCCATAGAGTAGTGCCCACAAACATTTCTAAACTCGTTTTACCTTAATTAGGATGTTGCTATCGTAATAGACAACTTTGCTGCTTTGAGAATAGACTATATTGTACATTAAGTGGTTTTTCTTTTCCATCCATAAAACACTTAAAGAGTCCTATAACATCTGTTTGCAGAAAAACCTAGGCAGGTCACCTGTTGGCTTCCGGATGGAACATAAACCTTTGGCTTGGGATATTGCGGCTTGAAAGAAAAGCCCCAGTGGCATACTACCACCAGAGCACTGAACATATTCTTCTTTATTTAATGGCCTGGCACCAACCTTGTAAAATAACTCCTCTCCTGTTCTGATAAAACCCGAGCAAGTTGACCCAAATTATTTTATATGTTCTCATACTGTGCACAGACAGGGCTTTTGATTTGTACAAACATAACTGAGACCCTGGAGGTTTGTATTGACTAAACAAAAGAAATATGCAAGGAATTTATGAACGTGATAGGACCACAGAATAGATAGCTCTTGGGAGAATGGTCAGATTTCTGTCAAAGACATGAACAAAACATCTATTTTCAGGCAAATTTTCAGTAATTTAAGTAAAATCTGCTAAACGTTTCAGACAATCATGATGGGGGTTTTACGTATAACCACAAACTTGAGGACATCATCTGCTCTCACAAGATAAAGCCAGCTTGTTTCCATGGCATAACCAGGTCTGAAAATGGACTGATAGCAATGCAAGATACTGCAGACTATATGACACTGGGAATTTTCCAAGTAACTAATTTTTCCATAAGCAAGAGGAAAACTCAGTATATATAAGAACTACTAGCACTTTCTACATATTTTCATATTCCTCAGGGGCATTTACCGATCACAGCAAAGAGGATGGTAACTTCTGCAGCAAAATAGAGTCTAGAGAACAAGTCCTATGAGGAGCGGCTGAGGGAACTGGGGCTGTTTAGCCTGGAGAAGAGGAGGCTGAGGGGAGACCTCATCGCGCTCTACAACTACCTGAAAGGAGGTTGTAGCGAGGTGGGGGTTGGTCTCTTCTCCCAAGTAACCAGCGATAGGACGAGAGGAAATGGCCTCAAGTTGCGCCAAGGGAGGTTTAGACTGGACATTAGGAAAAACGTCTTCACTGAAAGAGTGGTCAGGCCTTGGAACAGGCTGCCCAGGGAAGTGGTTGAGTCACCATCCCTGGAAGTATTTAAAAGACGTGTAGATGAGGCGCTTAGGGACATGGTTTAGTGGGCATGGTGGTGTTGGGTTGACGGTTGGACTTGATGATCTTAGAGGTCTTTTCCAACCTTAATGATTCTATGATTCTATGATTCTAAAATAGGAGTCAGATGGCAAATAAAAGTACTAAATGCCACTCTTCAAAAAAAATTTACAAGGCTTGCCACAAATTTGATAGTTCTTTGCTGTCATGTGCCTCACTCCAATTAAAAACGTACCACACTAAGGGGAACGGCATTAGCCGGTTAACCAAGGCTCTGGTGCAAGGGATGGATGCTCTGCCTCCCAGCAAACTGCAGCCACGAGCCTCTGCCTTGTCTCGCCTTTCAGTCCGGAGCGTGGACTCCCCTTACAGCCATGGGGTCTCATAAGGTTTCATCGCCTGCATGTTCTGCATGCTCTGCTACTGCTTTGGCTCTTAGAAATATGAATTACACCTTTACCATAACACCCCTAATGAAAAGGAAAAATATCTGTCTGAAAAGTAGGACACAGAGCCAGGAAATTAAGGAAATGAGACAGAACAGCAACTTATTTCCAAGAGCACACAGTCAGCTGCTGAAGGCTCTGCCAGGAGGAAAAACTATTCTCCCTAAGGGATTGCTACCAGTGAATCCTGCTTGGTGGCTGGGGGGCACCTAGGAAGGGTCACTTCCCTTGCCTTTACACTCTGAATAAATTATCCATCTCACTCCCTAAATAGGGCTTGCAAATTGTCTCACTTCTACCTAAAAAGCACTGGCATTATTTGGAACTACTCTTTGGAAATGGGCCTGGCCAAAGTGCTTCTGAGATCCACTGAAATACCAATGTTAAATAATAATACTGAGACTTTTGCTGCCAGTAGTCTGTCACCTCTGCCCCACTCACATAGCACTGCCCGAAGCAGATACCATCAGTTGTTATGATGCTGGTAATATACGAAACACTTTCATTCCACATTTAAAGGATCCAAAAGAACAGGAATGGTCTTCTTTAGTACTGTTAAATTTAAAGAATGTTTCCTTTTCCTTTTCAGTGGGATCTTTGGACTTGACATCAGTGAAGAAACTGTGACCCTAAAGAAAAAATGACTAAGATGGAGTATTTCTCCACTACCCTCTGATTTTAAATGATAGGTGCAGATATGTCTCAAGAGACTGACTGTTTTCTTACTGTGGTTTGCATTTGAAAAGCATTTGGGTGTTGTATTTGAAAGTTTCTTTATTCTTTCTCTTGCTATGTCAGTTGCCAGGTTTGGAAGTCAAGCCTTGTAAATCACATAATTCCTGGAAATGCGTTTCAGACCTCTGAATGCTGACTCACTGGCAGTTAAGTACATTTTCATAAGTACCTCGGTAACTTCCAGAGCCAAGAATTTCAGAAACAACCTTCTGTACTGCAGATTGTTGACAGGTAAAATTATGTGCCAGTTTAAGGTAGAATAGAAGATTTTCATTACCTGTCTAAATTGCATTGAATTCAATGGCTAGAAATATGAACAGTGTATACCATACTTACAAAGACTGACTACGTACTTAACAGAAAGTATCTCTACATGTGTCTTAAGCAGCTCATCCAATATTCCCATTTTCAGTACAGATTAGGAGCATTATATGCAGTCCACAAACAGCCCATCTGGCCTCTCCTGCTGTTGTACTAAACCACCAAAAATCACAAGAACAACTGCCAAGACTGCTCAGGCAAACAAATGGTGGCTGGGCGCTTCCCTGAAGGTATCCCCGAGCTTGGGAAAAATTTGGGGGGCAAGGTGTGTGCTTTTGTTGAGGTCTGACCACTAAACAAGAGTACATGGTTCAAGATTCACTCCCTTTGGCTTACAGGTGTAAATTACACCTCATGGTGAAAACTCTTGAATGAAGGGAAGGAGCTTGTCCCACTCAAGGCTTGCATCACTCAAGGAGTTCAAGAAGATGCTCTAGGAACCATGGGGATGTATCTCTTCTGGGTATGCACTCTGGTTCAGCCCCACAGCCGTGAGAAGGTGAATGGCATTTGACATAGCTACGACATCGCAGTGGATTGTCTGTTGCTGAGAGATTCTGCTGTAGCAGAGGTTGCTAGGAGCTGCTATGGACCCCAAGCCGGTGTTGGACATCAGCGAGATACAGCATGTACTTTCCATTACTGAAAGGCTTAGCGCAGCTATACGTTATAATGGGTTTTCATGCTTCCACTTTCCTCTCTCCTCTTTAAACGATTCTGCAGTGGGGAGAAAGTGTATCCGAGACTGCACTCGATAATGAACCCCTTCATGAGTGAGAGTCATAACCTCTTCCAGGTGGAATGCCATCTCCAGTCCTGCCAAGCGTACAGCTGCTGTTGGGCTTTCACCCGGAGGACTAAGGAAGGGGCTTCTGCATGTTGTTGGCTATTCTGACAAAATACAGGTAATACATATATATGCTCAGCTAACAATTTTTCTGCTACTTCCCTCCCCACCCTCACTTCATAAAAACCCATCCCTGCTAATGCTGCAACATTTGTTTTGTCCATTTAGGAAGAATATTTCCCTCATTCGAGAAACTGGTTTTTCTGAACCGGTAGTTTATTTCAAGTCTGAAGTTTGAAAAAGCCAATGACTCACATAGGCGAAAACCTGAACACTTGAACATGCAGACGGGTACAGGTGGCCTTTAGCTTTGCTCTTTCTGGCTAGATCACGTTGCTGTGCCTGAGCTGAGCTTATTCAGATGTTGCACGCACTCTCTCTCCCTCTCTCTCCCCTCCCCGTACGCCTTGCAAATCCTAGTAGTGACAGTGAAGAGACAGAGATGATGACAAGCTACCAGAGGCCTGGAAATAATTATTTCATTACCCTGTAATCCATAGCTTCATATTCCCCAGGGTGGGAGCATCCTGATATCAGGTATCCTATATTATAGGAATTATCCTATTATTGTTATGTCCTATATTATAGTAATTATCCTATTATTATTGTAATTTTTATTATCCTATAGGATTATAAGAATCATATTATATAGGATACCCTATCCTATAATATTGGATCTTACTGGCTTCAAGAAAATCACTCCCCTGCCTCCAGATTTCTTCCCCCAGGCCCCCTGTGTCTTGGGATCTCGGCACTCCGCCGTGTCCTGGGGACACACACGGTCCTTCCTGGCAACTCCCACATGTGCGTTTCCCCTCAGAATTCGCATTTTCTTGGGGCTCGGGAAGGCTTTCCCCCAGAGAGCTCCTTCAGTGAGAAATCCTGAGTCAAGAGGAATGAAACAGTTTGACCATTTGGATTAGATTAAGCAATTAGTTTCAGCTCAAAGGAAAATTCAGGAAAAACTCAAGTACCTTTTCAACATTCACTTTCAAAATGATTCTAACATGTAGCTTTATTAAGAAGTAATAGCAAGAATTCCCCCAAAATAAAACACAGCATTTTTTTCAGGGGAACTAAACTTTTACTTGGCCAACCACATTTTTTCCCACTTTGAATAGAAAAAAAACCCCAAAAAACTCCAACTTTTAATTTTAAACCAAAGTGAATTTTTCTCCCAATTCTCTTTTAGTTTAGCCACAGAAATTAAAACCATTTTTTTTCTATTGTGTTCTGTGCAGGAGGTAAAAGCCCTAGATTTTTCCCCTTACAGCAAAATCCAAATCACATTCACATATTGATAGGCAAAAAATACTTAAATCTAAAATTAGCTCAATCTGGGCTGAGTAGAACAGAATTTTCCATTTGTTCAGCTGAAGTACGTGCAGTAATAAGGCTACTCTAAAACCTTAAGACAAATGAATGTACTTTAAAATTAAATGCTTTCTCAGTTTCTATTTAATTAGTTTAGAAAAAGCAGGGCACCACTAAAATACCAGCATATAACAGAGCTGCTTCATATTTTTCCTTTTACAAAGTAGCTGAATTCTCCTAGTCAAAAGGCATTTAATTAAAACAATATTGCTAGTTGCCAGGCACGTAAATGCAGAAGGTATGGTTAACACCTTGGCAAATAGCACAGAAAAGGTACTTACAAGCCAAATAACCCACTGATTCCTTGGACTGTGTTTTACAAGTATGTAGAAGAACAAAAATGTAACACGTAGAGGAACTACAGCCTCGCAGACACAGAGGAGAGGCAGGTAGTCCTCCGCGCCTTCAGGGACTCTTTCTGGTCGGGTCAGAGGGAGATGTTCCAGCAGAGCCCCAGCTATTCATCCTCAGTCTGTGCCATATGCAACACAGCCTGTAACCTTCCCAGTGCCCTCACAGGGTAGGAAAGAGCTCTTACGTCGTCTCTTTATTGAGAAATAGGGAAGATGGATAAGGCATTGGCTGTTGCAAGAAGGTAGCTGCACCCCACGGATAGCAAAAAACGTATTTCAGGAAAACCCTGTTTTATACCCTGCCCCTGACATACGACAGCTTTAGCTGGGACATGTCTCTTGGGAAGGTTTCTCCTGCTTTAACACTTTGGTATGGAGTGGACTTTCAAAAGCACAAAAAGGAATCAGAATCATAGAATCATTAAGGTTGGAAAAGATCTAAGATCATCAGGTCCAACCGTCAACCCAACACCACCATGCCCACTAAACCATGTCCCTAAGCACCTCATCTACACGTCTTTTAAATACTTCCAGGGATAACACCCAAACGACAGCCAGCGACTTTTAGTTGCCTTTGCATCTCTAACTGCTCTGGCGGCTTTGGAAATCTGAAGCAGTAGGAGAAGGCAGAGGACTCGCTCATATCAAGGTACAACCTGTTCTTAAAACTTCTATTGTTTAAGCACTCTTGCATCTCGATTCTTACCCGTAACTGCAAGGTAGGAGTTGCTAAATTCATTCCCAGCCACTTGAGAACTCCTTCAGGAAGGCAAAGAACCTTATTAATGTCATTAAAGGACTTCACAGATCCATGGGTTATAATGAGAGAGGGTTTTTGCTAGCGGTATTACATTTTAAAAGTGCATTATCATCTAAAACATTCCTTTGCACTGCTTTCATGGGGAATTATTGCTATAGCAATGAATGGAGTCAGACTGCATGAGCTTTTTAAGTTCTCCCTTTCATTTCTCCATTTAACTTGCTGACAAGTTACCACGGTCTTTGCTGGCTCCCTGTAAAACAGGGCTGCCAAAGAGCAGGGTGAGAGGAAGTTTCACCGATCAAAATGTTCTCCTCTCCGAAGGGTTAGGGCTATTTCTTGCCCTTTGGGATTCCTGCCCAACATTCACATGTCTTTTGCTGCAAGCATCAGTTTGCCAAAGTAACACACAGTAACTGCTGTGCTTTTTTGGCAGGGACTAGGAATGTTTTAGAGTTACACAGAGCATATACAGCTCAACCGGGCCGGCTTTGCGGAGACCCTTCTCAAAATGCTGCAGGAGTCAAAACCAGCGTGCAGGGAAGAGCTCAGGAGCAGCGGGACTTTCTCCCAAATGACCACTTCTGAAAGCTTGTGCATGAATGTTTATCTCTGTCAGCTAGATCAAATTAATAAAGCAAGTCTTTCTGGGATTTCAGCCATAAGACCCAAATGTAACCATTACACCCAATCATTCCCCATACTGGTTGGATGATTTCATTTCTAACGGTAAAAAATGAGCAGAGATGTGGGCTTGCCCTCTTCCAAAACAAGTTTCATGGCTGAAGTTTTCCCTGCATACATTTATTTCTTGATGATCCATTATTTTCAACTATCAACTTCCCTAGATTTCTCGCTGAGATAAACAGACTTCTCCAGCAGCATTTAAAGTAGGATTTCAACAAACTGCAAATTAGACCAAGCACAGCAGGAGCTGAGCATCTAAAAGCTACTTCAGTGCTCAGTATTGATTCCAGAGCCCAAACCTTCCCTCCCTGGTCAGCACACTTCTGCAGACAAAGGCATAAACACAAATATCAGGCAGTCACGGCTCTCTGCTTTGTTTTGAAATGAAATGAATAATTTGTGAACCCACATCTTATTTTTATTATTATTCTAGCCTGTTGCCTTCCAAGCTTCCCAGATAGAATCAGTTTCTCCTGAAAACAATACATGATTTAAAAAAAAAAAAAAATCTATTAAAAGTCAAACTCAAGGAAATTTAAATAAATTTTGGATGACACTTTCAACATTCAAACACTCCATTGAGAAATGCAAAATTGTGATACCCAAAGCACCTGTAACTCTATCAAAACAGTTGGCAAGTCCCCTTGCACCAAGTTAACATTTAGATTTATTACAGGAAACTTTGCAGTCTGTGTTCCCTGTTACTGACTTTAATAGTAGGTTTAAGCTGGTGCCCTTGAAGATTTCATCCATTACGTCTCTTAAGAACAATAGCCCAGGGTAGAAGCAAGGACTGTTTCACCGTGGATCTGAGTTCATTTGCAGCCTGCAGTACAGAGCTCGGTAGAAAGAGCTGTGCTGGCTCTGGACTCTGGTTGGAAACTGAATTTCCAGCCCAGAAACAGCCTTGCCAGGCTATAACACATCTCAGCTGCTGCAAGGAGCAGGGAAGGACCTACATGTTTCACTAACTTGTCAGACTTTGGTCAAGTACCTCTGCAGAGCATTGCATGAGGGTGCAGTATTACAGTGTATTTAATCTCATCTAACCTCAAGGTATTAGGAAAAAAATGAAAAATGATACCATTTTCCTTCCCATGCCTTGACTGACAACCTGGTGGAAGAAAGGAAATTAATTCGATTTCTCCGCATGAATCTCTCGATTTCTAAGACTAACAGAGTTAATGTTGTATTCCCAGATAAAGCTGAATTTTGACCAAATAAGTGCCTAACGAAAGAGAAAAATCAGGTTCTCTCACCCAGTGGCTCCCTGGCGATGTGCTAAATGGGAAATAAAGCACATCAACTCAGGTGCCCAGGGATCCAGGCGGAGCAGTCGGGAATGGATAAACTGTGTCTGGCTCAAACGGGAAGTGAACAAACTCTAATTACCCATATTTACCTGTAGCTACACTATTCCTGCCCACCTGACTGTGCTGCGGCAGCAGTGCCTTGCTCTCCCAGTACGCCCCTTTCAACCAGACCTGGATTAACTGGGCAGTAAGCGACATTCCCTTTCCCATCAGCATGCGTGGCAGTGCTGAGGGTGCTTTCTGGCCACGCAGGTGGTCAGGACAGCCCGCGCTTTGTCATCGTCTGTTCCCTGTCATTTAGGTCACTGCCTGATTTCTGCTGCCTTTGCACTCTGTGTTTCACCACTCAGAGGTTCAGAGGCGACCAAAACATTTTGCAGATCTACTCCGATTGCCCCGCACCCCGAAAGCTAAAAATACCCCTACAAATAAATGTGGTTTCTCCTATTTACCTAACTACATGGCTTAAAAAAAACAAAACAAAAAAACAAAACAAAAAACCCCACACCACAAAGAACCAAAGCCACTAAGAATTGAAATGAAAACAATGCTGTATTGAGCATTTCACATGCAGGTGTGTCTGCTTCAAAGACCAACCCTGCATTTCTCAGTTCTTTAATTTCACTTTCAGTGATGTTTCCATTTCACTTCCAACCTTTCACTGTTATTTCCCTCCCAACATTTTATGGCTTCAAAAAGCAGAAATATCATTTATTTTCTCAGGTCTATTTGTGAACACTACACCCCAACTTGAACTCCCCATTTGCAGTATGCACACTGGTAATGCTGAAGTTGTCCCTCACAAGGTCACCATAGAAATATAATCAATTTGCTCAAAATAAGCTTCCTCAAATATCTTTCTGAGAAGAGCCGAGGAGAACATTTTGCATGTTGAAAAAAGATTTTTATCTTGTTTCATGTTTGCATGAAAATTGAGGGCTTTGCTCAGCTGTCACTGTCAACTCCGGTTAAACTGAAGGCACTGGAATTACCCTGGTATGCAATTTTCCACAAGCGTGACACTAATTAGACCAAACACATCTGCATTTCACAAAGTTATAGTATTTTCACTAATGACAGATTGCATTAAAATATTTGTTCGGTTTGATTTGCATTTGCTCCTTATTAATTTGGGAACGCAGAAGTAATATTTTCAGGATGGCGCCACTAGAGGGACTCGTCAGGTGGACGAGAAACTGCCTGGCAGGTTATGCCCACCTCCGGGAGGGAGAGGAGGGCTGGCCAGGGAGCCAAGGCACACTCACTTGCACTTCTTTTTCTTTCTTTCTTTCTTTTTTTTTTTTTAAGAAAACAAACAACAACAACAAAAAAAAACAACCCACTTTGCAGTTAGATGCAACACAACAAAGAAATAAATGAACTCGGCATTAAGGAGGGCAACACTGAGCAGGGTGCTGGGAACAAGCAGTTTCATCTTCAGTGCATTGCAGAGCACTTTCTGTCACTCCAGGAAAAAGTCTTGTCTTGTTTTTCAAGGTGTATAGGTAATGGAATACTTTATCCAGCAGGCAAGGCTGGTATCAGTGATAGTAAGAAATTTCCTATGTCATTCTGCCCAGTATTTAAAAGCTGCGTGTAGTGCTCCAGCTCATGATGGGCAAGTTCACAGCAGCTTTTCCATCCACTATGCAGCAGCATATAAAGGCAGTGGACAGAAAAGCCGTGTTACTGACTACCACTGCCCTGAACCAGCACAATGCTCTGCTGGCCAAGGCTCCATCCTATCAAACTACACTTCCAAGTCATTTTGGAAGTGATAATTTTGAATCTGCATATTATATCTCATTGCATTTGGCAGGCAAAACTTGGTGCCACAAAAAAGAATTAGCTCATTATAACAGGAAAACAATTTCTGAGCAGCAAGATGCATTTTCTTGGTTAAATTATTAAGTTATTGTGTAGTCTTATTTTACAACTGGGCTAGACAACGCACTAGAGAATGATGTGCTATAGAGAAGAATACTCTGCCGACAGTATCAAAAGCAAATTTTCTTTAGGTGTATTTTATCTGCAGAGATTTTCATAAGCTTGTAGAGAATCCTAATATTTGAGGTGGAAAAGTCTGGCTGTTCTGCATAATATGCTTATTTAAAAAACAGTGGGACTATAAGGTCCTTTGAGATCCTGACTGAAAGCCTTATGAATCCTAAAACGTGTACATTTTAATTTGGTATGTTCTTTTAGCATTTCTGTTAAACATTTTCATGAAGTAAATTGCACACTAATTAGTTTAATTGTAGCTGAAATTATTGAAAGCTGAAATTTCAACAACCCTTACAATTATTCACATTTTTAACAGAAATGTTTTTTGCTTTTCACAGGATCTCAAAATACAGACACATAATATTGTTGTACAATTTAATTCACTAAGCTCCAATGAAAAATGAGACCCAATTTGTAACAATAAATTAGTAAGTATAGAAGTTTGACAAGCCCCTGGCAATGTTAAAAAACTCTTGTTATAAAACCAGGCTCTTCACATAGTGGTAGGCTGAGAGACATGAGGCATGTTGGAAAGGAGGAGAAACTTTTTCCCCACGAGGACCGTCCAGCAGCAGGACGGGCTGGGCAAAGCTGTGGGCAGCCTGGGCTGGTTTCACCGCTGACACTGCTCTAAGCAGGAGAGTTTTTTCACCCTCGTGAGACATTGGATTTCAAACTTGTACTAATGTCAGTTATCACACACAATTTCAAGAACCTTGTTGGATATGCATCTTGTGCACTAATTTACTGTCTTTACAACCTGACTTCTAAAATCCATTAGTTGGTTGGAGCCTCCCACTGACTTCCCTGGGCCTTGGTTCATGCCCTTAAAAATCCCACAAGTCCTGACCTGCAAAACACTCCTGCTTTCAGAAATGTCTTTGTTGATTCAACTTAAAACAAAAAAGAAAGGCCTCTCTTTTCCCTGAGAGGCTTTGATGAAGTTTCCCACGGACAGAAAGAGATTTGCCTTCGGCATGGCCTGTATCACTTCAGAGGGCTGCATCTCAGTCATTCCCTTTAATGATGGCTTGAGACAGCCAGCTGTGCAGACCAAAACACGCGCTAGATAGTAAAACCAATGGAGAGTTTGTGGAAGCAGATACAGAGAATTCTTGAACTCTGCAAAACGTGAGTATTTGAGATTTCACCCAGTGAAATGTGGAACCTATTATGGCACCAAATGTGACAACTCCAAGCTGTTCAAGTTTTTGCAATCATACAGAAAAGCAGTAATGACAATTGCATGGCCCATACTTGCTTTTGCCTGAGGTCAAATGCCTTTTTTCTTTTGAGACACGTTGCTTTAATCCACTGAAAGCTGCCTGGGCTTTGCCAGCCTGCATGTGGCTTTGCTGTTGACCAAGACACTCTGTGACAGGGAGGTGCCGAAGCAGAGGCATTTGTCTTGTGATTTCCCTACTGCACTGTCAACGCACGTTACTTGGACTGACACGTTTTGCACCGACATGCAGCTGGAGCAGGACCTTGGCCTGAACAGCCAGGTAAAGAAAACCAAAGCCCTTGGCACTGCAGCTAGAAGAGTCAGAGGTGCATTTTGTGGTTTCCAGCATCCAATCTCATTGCCTCCAACATGCACCCAATAACGGGTAGAGGGGACTGTGAGCAATGTTTCTCACTTTTCATGAAGTCACAACAGGTTTTAGATTTCAGGATTTGGACACTGAAAGGCGATCCCTTAACCATTGCTTCCGATAGGATCATGACAAACACACCTAGTTATAGATTTGTCTGCATAAGCCTTCAGAGGCTTTGCTTAAGTCAGCAGCGACTGTCTTACCAGCCAGGCGTCCCCTGCCTTTCCCTGCTGCGTTCCCAAGCGCAGTTACCAGGTCTGGCAGCAGAGGCTGAAGGTGGATGTCACTGTGCAAACCCAGCCTCCAGCCTGTGATCGGGCATAGCTGTAATCCTCCCCTGCAGGGAAAGGTTTTTGGACTCCAAATTCATCAAGCAAAAGTTGACCAGCCCTAACTCTATCACCAGAAGTGACACAGACTAGCAAGGCATTGCTTCCATTTGTATTCTGTGTGGGTGAAAGAATATAACATCAAGTATCCAAATGCCAGAGAGGAGCGAGAGTTCAGACACAATTTGTACCTACTGCTTTCTGCTAGCTAGCTGTAGGCAGACCTGAGCTTGTAAGAACAAACAAATTGGGTTAAACCAAAGAATCATCCCTTAAAGACTAATAAGCAGCATCTATCAAGATCTCCAAAAACAGTATGTCTAATACGGCTCGGATCACCATGGTGAACACCATGGTTGTTCTGGATCACTCTGCTCCTCTGGGTCTCTGTACTGATTGTAAAAGGGGTCTGCACCATCCTGCTAAAACCACATGTCAGCTATAGATGTAGAAACTGTAGGCACTCATATTCGTCTCTGCAGATCTTGGTTTTGTCCTTGAGCTCCTCAAATCATATGACTGTATATTTTGCTCACAAGAGTAAATACTCATGGTACTCCACCAGCAAACGAAAAAACTAGGCACAGAGTAGCACTAAGTCAATATATACTTGATCCAAACGGGAAGACTGGTGAACAAAAGCCCTTGTGTCCTTGGAGGGAAATGTTCAACCAGGGCCCTGTGGGTTGGAGGAGCAATTTTAAAGAAATTGGTTCTACTCTCTCATCTTCTCTAAAAATACATGAAATCGTTCCTGCTGTTAAATTACCATTTGCTGGTACCTGGCAGGCTCCTAATTGATTAGAGAAAACTAATTCAGTGCAATGAATTATTTGCAAGTGAAGTATCTGAAATATCTACTTTATTAATATTTTTTATTTCAAATTATTATTTTATTCCGATGTCTCAGATAAGAGTTTGTTATAGTCCAGAAAAGTAACATAAAGGAAGGCTGAATAAAACCAAACCCTGGTGCAAAAGCAGCTCAGCAAGTAGTCACACCAAGGATGAACTTGTCCCAGAGTAACTCTGCTTATTTTATTGGCACTGCACCAGGTTAAACTTATGCAGACAGTTCAGAGTTATTCCCAGCTAGGGAAAAGAAAGTAAGTTGTCAGGGTTTGGAAGCAGCTTTTTTTTCCCTGCTCAACTATCTTGACCTTTCCTAGGAAAATTCAAAATTTGCCAGTTAGTGAAATTTCAATTAGACTTCCACCACCGATCTTTGCATGAATTCAGGTCTAGCTTCCTTCCCTCCCGAGCCATGACCTTCTCCACTGGCAGAGGCCAAATCACACCCTCTTTCACATCTTTCACCTTTTCATCCAGCTGAGGACACCTTTTAGAAGAGAAGTAGAAAATATTTTTTTGTGGGAATCCCTTTTGTTCAGTATCTGAAGTTTCTTCTATTTGCAGCCCATATTGATGGTCACGTGCAAGACTGTGATTCGTAAGACAACATAATGAAACATAGCTTAGTGCTTCTGGCTCTTTGTAAGAAATCTTTTCTTACACTTCAGTGTAAGAAGTTTCACTAAATTCTGAGTCTATTTATGCTTCTCCATGAACACTTCCCTCTAACCAGGCACGGTCACCTTTAGTCAGGATGGTATAAAGGGTTTCCAGCGCATCCCTGGGATGCAAGATGCTTCAAAGGGTACCTGCATCCTTCCAAATATCTTCTCAGTTCCCAGAGGAATGGGACCTTTGAGACGAGGTTTACTAGCAGAGATCACACACAAGATATTCAATCTAGCAAAATACAAGGCATTTGATTATAAACCAGCAAAGAACTACAGAGACAAAAAAAAAACAAACCCCAGCAGACCAAATTACTGAAACTCCACCTCAAACTTAGTCCTGCTTGACAGCTGACAGCACCCAGTTCTGCTGCAGGACGGGTCCCTGCACACACTGCACTCCCTGGGCTTTGCTGGGTGGGACTGTCCTTCACATCAGTCCCCACCCACTGTTTGTACTCCAGCTTGGTCAAGATGCAAACATCCTAAAACCTGCTATACTTTTTTTTCCCTCTTCCTTGATTAAGAGATGTCACTGAGATCAGCTGTGAACATGGAAATGAGATGCATTTCACTTCCCTGTTCTTTCCTAATCAGGAATTACAGTTTCACTTAAAATCTTAAAGTATCTGCAGTATGAACATTCCCCACTGCTCCCCTACCCATTTTTCTTTCTTGCCATCTTACCTTGACTTTAGTTTTTGTCATGGTTTTTCACCAGCCACTTCAGTCTAGCCTTTTCCCACGTGTTGCAATACATTATAAATGATGTATCTTGAGAAACAAGAACTAAGAAAACACTTCATTAATACGACAGACCCTGGCTTGTCCCCAGTATTTCAGAGCTGAAGTATCATATAGTGATAAAAGAAATGATAAAATTGGGGGTGGGGTGACTGGACTGAGTCATACTATCCCCACACTCTGTGGTTTGTAAGGTTCATGTAATTTATATTATTTCCTATTTATAGCCCTTAGTAGTGACTCACAAAGCATGAGAGCCCTAAGCTGCCTGAAGCCTTCACTACCAGCACTCTGAGCACCGTCCTGTCTAACCTGAGGCAAATGCAATATCCAGCCTCGCACAGCAAGGGTTGAAAATAGCAACCTTCAGTTCCAAAATGCAGAGGAATTTTGTGGCTTGAGCTGCTCCGTGTAGGAGAAGTGAGACAGGCAATGAATATGCTACAGTCTTGGCATGGCTTGTCTCTTTATGAGCATCTTATGGACATTCTACCTGGGCAGGACTAATCCCTGCACGATGGATAGTCTTCCATCTCAATTCCATTCCACTGGATGATTCCTCATTAGACACCTTTTTAAAAACAAAACAAAACCAACCAAACAACCCACAAAACTCCTCCTATTTTTCCCCAGCTCTCAAATTTTTGCTTTAGCTAAGGTCAGTTTCTTTAGAGTGCGTACGTGTGTGTATATATACATATATAAAATACATTTGGGGTTTTCATATCTAAGAGCCCCAAAGCTAAATCTCTCAATATCAATTACTGCAACATCCTTTTCTTTGGCCATAGCAAATGTGATCTTGGCAGCCCAGACCTATCGGGGAAGATGAAACAGTAGTAGTCTTCCTGCCAATTTCTGTGACTATGTGACACCTTTCCACCCTTTCACTGGCCTCTGCTGCCTCAGACACGGGCACTTTATGTTTACTCCAAAAGGCCCTTCCCTCCTGCCACAACATATCCTATCACCTCAGGCAGTAGCAGGAGCTGGCACTCCCTGAACCAACTGATGATGGCAGCCTGGCTATCCAAAGGGGATTTTCAAACAAGCCCTTTTGTGCTTTCTCTTCATTTTGATCCACTTCCTTAACGCTTCTGTCTTACCCTCCTCTTAGTTCATCTGAACACTCTCCTTTGCCATGGTACCAACAAAAGCACTTGACAATGACCGGCGTGTCTTGTCAAGTACATGCCGTTAGCCTTCCAGCTCACCTACTGTGACTAATACTGGTGTGTGCTGATGACCTTCTAAGCAGAATTTGGATACGTTGACCAATGGTTCACGGTTTCCTTGATACGCTCCTCTGGTATGCTGTTTCCTTTGGGGTTTTTTTTGTTTTGTTTTTTTTTGGTTTTGTTTTTGTTCAGGTTTTGGGGGTTTTTGTTGTTTGGGTTGGGGGAGGGGGCGCGATAGGGGTGAGACTGAGCCTCTGTTTTTATTTCCTGAAGAAGTCTCCTCTACAAAGACAAGAAAGATTTTGAATTAGAGTCTAATGAAAGAAATCCCCGGTTCAACTGCTGGAAATATGGCAGCACTGAGAAGTTTCAGTCAAAATGAGATACAGCATCAGCTTGGTCCTCTACCATTCCTTTTGGCCAGCAACCACCACACAAAACAGACATAAACCACCACTATTCAGACTGGCTAGTATTTAGTACTTACATCATATAGGTGCAAGTTACAGCACACAAAGTTGCGTAATGACCATGCCACACGATACTGTGTTGTGTTTATCCAAGGCCATGGTTTCACAGGACACTGGTTTCAGTAACGAAGGCGATGTGAATAGCTCCTACTGGGGTTTTCCCGTGGGACTCTGCATCCAAGCTGCAGTGTCCTTCCTTGTTTGTGATTAACACAACCAGAAAAATCGCACCATGAGCCAGATTATTTTAACCACTTTTCCTGGCTGAGCCAACACGCTGAAAATCCATGGCTCAACTGCAGTTTCTCCATGTTACTTTCACCTCAACCAGATGCATCAGAACAGTCTGTACTTGGAAAAAAATACCAAAATGCACTCAACCACATTAAGAGAGCAAAGTGCATTTTAGTGGGAAACACCCGAACTGGAAGTGACATTAGCCCTCAGTGATGATTTTCACTAACCAGTGTAGTTATCCTGGCAGCCTAGAAACTATTGCATGGGCAGGGTGTTATCACTCTAAGAATGACAAAAGCCTAGTGATGGGGTGCAAGGAGAGAGCACACAGAGGAAAATGCTCTTTTTATATCCTGGAGAAAATCTAAGATCGATAAACTAGTTTTAAATGGAAAATATTCAGTCATCCCTAATATTTCATTTCTTTTATGTAAGAGAAAACAGGGCTGATGGCTTTAGGGGTTTTTAAGAGATAATGGTTTGCTTTGTGAAGATTTTTAATTTAAAGAAATACCCTGAGCTATGTTTTCAGAAAGCCTAAATACTCAGCACCAAAACAGTATTTTCAATGCTTATGGGGGCTCCAGTTCATCTTATCTCTCCGTGAATATAACATGAACTTTCATATCGGTGCCTAGGCATTCCCATTATGCCTCTATCCAATAAACACTAAGATTTCTTCAGTTTTTCCCCCAAAGTATTAATATATGTGATTTTTCTTGCAAAAGATAAGCTTTTCCACTGACAAGAAGAAAGTAGGACAATTTTAAGCAGTCTCTAGCTCACGGTCTGTGTTTGTCATAGGTACATAGACAGCATAAAAACCACCAATTATGCAGACACCAGGTCTGGTACTGTCACAGTTTACTGAACAGAGAAGCCAGCTGCAGTGCAGCTCTGTAGGGACGGGTATAGGCACAGTCTCCGTGCAGGAATATAGAATCATAGAATCATTAAGGTTGGAAAAGACCTCTAAGATCAAGTCCAACCGTTAACCCAACACCACCATGCCCACTAAACCGTGTCCCTAAGCGCCTCATCTACACGTCTTTTAAATACTTCCAGGGATGGCGACTCCACCACTTCCCTGGGCAGCCTGTTCCAAGGCCTGACCACTCTTTCAGTGAAGAAGTTTTTCCTAATGTCCAGTCTAAACTTCCCCTGGTGCAACTTGAGGCCATTTCCTCTCGACCTATCGCTGGTTACTTGGGAGAAGAGACCAACCCCCACCTCGCTACAACCTCCTTTCAGGTAGTTGTAGAGCGCGATGAGGTCTCCCCTCAGCCTCCTCTTCTCCAGGCTAAACAGCCCCAGTTCCCTCAGCCGTTCCTCATCAGACTTGTTCTCTAGACCCTTCACCAGCTTCGTTGCCCTTCTCTGGACACGCTCCAGCACCTCAACAGCATGGTGTGGTCCCAGGGTAAGGTCTCAGCTACCTATAGAATCATGTACTTACTTATAAAGAACTGAATAGAAACAGATCAATAAATTAATCAGTGTTAGCTTGACACAGGTGACACTTTTTAGCTCTCTGTCAAAATTTTGAGTTTGGTTGATTGTATGATTAAGCTGTAAGTGAAGATTTGATTATAGTACCTCCACTTGGCTGCTGGTGATGAAATCCAGCTGAGCTTCTAATTTAACTAATATTGTGCAGGCATAGAAAAAAAAAAAAAAATCACACAATTCTACCAAGCTGGAATAGGTGAACATGCTAGCACACTGCAGGGCCCAGTGTCACAGGCTGTGGTACATTTACGTGTGGCATAAGCTAGCAGGTAGTGATGCCTGAGCAGTGAAATTTGCAGCCTTGTCTCAAAGTTACCCTCTTTCAGTTCTTAACACTTTCCAGAAGTTTTCCTCCACGTTTTTGGTTTGTGCCCCTGAATTCAATCATAGCACTAAATGCTGTTAAACCACTGACTTTCACAGGAACACTGGGCGTTGCCTTCTGCAGTTCACAGCATCAATGCATTGATCTGACTCGGGGTGCAGTTCCCTCTCCGATGTCACAAAAATAGGAGAACAAGGCTTGGAGGTGTTTAAGACAGACATGGAGGAAAGTCATACAGCATCAAATTACAGGTGCCAAACCGCAGTCCTTGAGGTAAGGTCTTCCCATCAAACCAAAGCCTGCGTGAAGGTGCACTGAGGCCGAGATGAGCGGGCGATAGTGGGAAGAGCTAGCTGCACAAAGGGCTGTTAAATTGAAGACAGTAATGAAGGCTTTATATTCAAAATGGAATAGGAACTAAGGAAATAAATTAAACGTTTGCCTTTGATCTTTTTAGTAATATCTCAATATGACAAGTTGGAAAGAGAAAAAAGCGTACCTTAGAACATGGAGCAGAAGCCATAAAAGTTTAAAAACCCATCAGTAATCAGATACTTTTTACAGACATGACATTTCAAAAAGGAGAGAAATATGCCAAAGCTCAGGGCTGCCTATGGTCTTTGTCCATCCATAGATCCAGATCCCAGCAGACAATGTCATTCAGAAGACTAGGAAATTCTTCTCTTCCCCAATAAAATGCTGAGGTGGCACTAAGTCTGATTCAGGAAACCTGTGACAAATTTGCAGTCCTTGTCAGGTGTAAGGCAATTACACCTGTCGGTTAAAGACTTTCTTTGAAAGAGGAACTTCCCCCTCTCATTTCAATTATTTGTATTACCCCATTTTAATTATTTGTATCAAGAAAACTTCCATTCACAGCCATGGGCCTCCCTCCCGGTCCTCAGGGTACCCAGACAGTCACTGCCCCAGAGAGCGGCAGTGCACGTGGGAAACGGAGGACGGAGAGAAAGACTGGCATTGTCTCAGCTTGCAGGTGAAAACCTGAGACAGGAAAAGGATGAAATACCTGCATCCATAGCAGGAGAGTTCTACTATAAATATGTTTCTTCAGTTTTCCACCACAACTGCACAGATAAACTGCGTAGTTTAATTCCACTTCGGGTTGTACAATTCCTGTATAGGAAGGACAAGGCTCAAATACTACCTAAAAAATGGAGTAAGGAATACTCTTCCAATCGTCATGCCATGCAAACTGCACTCAAATTCAACAGGAGCCTCAGGAGGGTTAAGGCTCCATTACCCATTTCACCTCTCTGACAGTCTGATTTAAGCAGCTGTCTACTGCTGATTCCCCACATAGCTTCCTACCAGCTGATCGCAGGTACCTGCAAGTAATGCTGTGCACACAAAACACCTGCAATCAGCAGCTGTTCATCTTGAACGCAAATAGAAGAGGTTTCCAAGCAGACAGTAACCTCCTATGATATGGAAGAGTTTCATTTGGCTTTAGTAAGCCAGAGCCATGTTTTATAAGCTGGGGAAGGAAAGGGGCAGAGCGCTGAGGAAGGAGAGCATCTCTGAAAGAAAATGCAGTTCTGGAAGGCAATTACTGGAGTAGATCAAGTTTTTCATCAGACTTTAAATCTGGCAATAATTTGGGAGACTTTTAAAGAATATTTCCCTTCAGTCAACCAAAAAGCTGTTCTTGCAATCAGCAGAGAAATCTATATTCCTGCAAATTGGCACCAACTAAGAAGAACAGAGGTGCTGAAACACAGAGTTATTTTCACCAGTGTTGGAGCGCTGAACTTCTCCAGCTCTCCCAAAACTTCCCCTGGCACGGCAGGGATGCCAGGGACAGATTTGTGCTGACTCCAGACAACTGGGTGGATGGAAGAAGTTACTCCCCATCTTATTTAAATTACTATTTCAGACATACTTGAGAAATGAATGTAAAGAGGGAGAAAGTAAAGAGTTTTGAAGCAAGACAATTGCCTTTAAGGAAAGGTCACTGGTCACCTGTCTGGGACAAAATGCTCCTTGAAGTGAAGTATCAAACTGTAGGAAGGCAGAGATTTACTTTTGTCACAGAGAATTGGACATGTATATTGATAAAAACGCTTCAGAGAATTATCCCAAGAGAATAAAGTGATTTAAATGCCATATGCAAGTCTGTAAACCAATCTCTATTAGGTACAAGGAACTGACATGACATGTTGTTACCTGATGTCTACTGATTGCTAAATTTTACACCTTCCACTGAAACAGCTGATACTGGCTTCCATCTGACTGTTAGATTAGATGTCCCTTGAGTTCAATCTGCTGTGTAATTCCTGTGCAAAGCAAAATGTTATTTAGCAAAGCTAAGATGGAATAAAAGTCAGGGAATAATGACTAAAACCCAGGAAATGTTGATACATATTGCCCATTTATGTGAGAAAAAAATCCCCAAATTTAACTTCAGCTGATACCATGGCCCATCTCTCTTTTCAAATAAAGATGTATTTTGTTACTTGGTAGACATCTGCAGTTAAGAGTGGAAGTAAAACAAAAAAGTAAACCACACCCCTTAGGATAATACTTCCTTCACTCATCACTGTGGGATTACATTGGACAGAGCTGTAGAGTCCCAGGGAGGAGGTAGAACTGATAAAGACACTGTACAGGAGGCTAACGGGGCCCTAATTCTTGTCTGGCACTTTCTCTAGTAAAGTAAGTTAATGCTTTTTGATTAGCTACTTTTGAAATCCACTTTAATCAGTCACTGATAGATATGTACGGAAAAATTCTATTGGGCCTGTGTTAACATAACACTTGAGGCTAAGAAGTTATGGAAATTATTCTTGGCTGGACAGCCAGAACCAAACAGGCAAGCAGATGCACAGAGAATGATGCAGAAAATTTTAACCTCGTCGTTTATAAAAGGAGCACCTCCAACTGCAACAAGAAAATGGCTAAGGCTGGGCAGTTTTTCACAGACTCTTAAAAAGTTGAGAATGTCATTGAGGAACATATCTGCAAAAGTCCAACTGGAACAGGGCTACAGACATCATCACTGAACAGACAAGCTGATGTGTCAGTCCTCAATATCTATCAGCTGGTGCAAGCATCTTCTCAGCATCTTCACAGGCATCAGAGCACTGTGTCCTTTCTGTGGAAAGCCAGGAACTGCAGGGAGCAGGGTCAAGTTCCCTGCAATTTACTCTGTTGCATCCCACATCACCTAAACACTGTTTACAAGTGCAGTGCTGCAAATCTGGATGCAGCACAGAGCAACACAACTGTCTTCTCCTGTTGTACTTCTGAAGATGCAGTGGTTAAGCGGGCTCCCAGGAAGGTGTTTGGACAGCAAATGCAGATGGAAGAACTTGTATCTTTTTACAGAACAACTGCTTTTAAGTGCAAAAAATATTCCATAGCCCTTCGGAGAGCTTGAGCAAGTTTATTTGGAGGGGAATGGATGGTAGTAATTTGTGCTTTTGTACTCCCACGATCTTCAGACACACAAAACCACCACAGAGTTCAAAACAAAACCTTAACACCCAGACAAGTCACCCTCATGGATTGGCAGCTAAAAAAAAAAAAAAAAAGACTAAATAAGTGATCTGTATTTCGGAAGCCAGGATTTCAGGAGAAGCTGCTGAGTGCTCTTCAAAGTGTTAAGTAGTTAAGTACATCTGCTTTTTAAAATTAGTTATTACTGCGAACTGTCATCACTAACCAAGGAAACTCAGACTCACTTACACCTGACCCAAGTGCTGCAGCCTTGTGCACTTAACAAGGCAGCAAGTCCTATCCTTAATTAAAATGCAGAAGAGAGCCAAGTTACTCTATGCTGCATCCATGTTTTTGTTGATTGCAGGAGATGCTGGTGAGTGCACAGCACTCTTATGAAGTCAGGACATTATTTTTCATTCCTAAATATTAATTCAAGGTTCATAAATATTAATTCCAGGCACTCAACCTCAAACATTTGAAAGTCTTGGCTCTTTTTTATTATTATTCATTGCACAATGTTATTTTAATTGGAAATAGATAATTACCAGAATATTAATTCTGTTCTACTGTCCTGGAACCACTCTGAGTTTATCTGCACATAAAGAAGCACTGCAAGTGCTTGGCTGTATCTTAAGACTGGCAAATGTCTCACTATATTGTATGTAAACATAATGCAAAACACATATTTTAGATCTAGATGTCTACTATATCATATAGAGATGTTTCCTTAGGGCTAGGGCTGTAAGAGTAACTGAATTTTCCCCAGCCTCAGCCTTTTATAAAATCAGAGTAAGGCAGAAGCTCTAATTAGTTTCAAATGAGAATGAAAAGTCTGTCAGGCTTGACAAGAGTATTTTGCAGAAACCTGATGAAATCTGAAGGTGACTGATAATATGCTAACAACATACTGTTTCAGTGGGATCACTTGATTTTTGAAGGATCAAATTATCCCTGTAAGAAAGCCCAGTTTTGACAAAAACAAAGCAGAAAAATCAACAGAAAGTTGAGTAGCTTCTAGCAGGGACTCCCTGCTGAGCCATTCTTCCAAGACCTGCAGTGTTGGAGGAATAGCAATGCCTGGGGTGTTTCTCAGGGTACCCAGATGTTTGCCAAAGCAGTGGGTCTGAGATAGCTGTCCTGCAACACTGATCCAAAACATCTCATTGGCATTGTCTCAGGCTTTGTTTCTGGGTGGAAGGAAAAAAGAAGATTTTTTTTTTTTTCTCTGAACAGGGTTACCTTTCTGAACCTCCCCCAACCCTAAAAAATTCAGGATTTTTTACTGTCCTTTTGTTTTAAATGCCTATGATTTGTAACATGTAAGCAGAGACAGCAAAAGCTTCAAGAAGAGGGATGAGTTATTCCTAGTGCTGAACTTATTATCCTCTAAGAAATGCCTTTTTCCTTTTAAAAGTGGGTATAAAACATTTCAATACTCAGTGGACCAAGGAGCACACCAGCTATGGCTGATGCATTCTCCTGATACTCTCCAGCAAGTTCCTGGTGCTACTATACTGAATAGTGGATTATACAAAGAAAAGGAGCAGCCTCTGGAGGGACAATCAAGAGAAAGACACTGAACTCCCCTGACCCAGATGATTAAGATCATCTCCTTAGAGACAGAGGAAAATCACTCCAAATCTTTACAGCAGGACTAATGAAGACTGATTTCTTGCAGCTCTGCACCCATCCCTCCCTCCTCCCCTGCAGTAACCTCAGCTCCCCTCCACGTCCTCAGCTGCCTCTGCAGGGATGGTGAAGGCACACGCCACATGCCGCTGAAGCCCGAGGTGTGCTGGTCGGCCAGCTGGCCGCTGCCGACATCGACATTGTTGGTGAGCATGAAGCCAACAGCCTCATGGCTGCAAGGGGAGGCATTAACAGGCAGACCTGGAATCCATAAATCTTTGACATCCCCACCTTTCTATCAGATTTGATTGGAACTTATCAATGAGTTAGGAGTGTTATTGCTGAAAGAGAGACAGACATTTTGAGACAGTGCGTGGGTAACTTTACTTTCCTCATAAAAGTCAAGGGGGAAGAAACCCAACACTTTATGCACAACCTTAATAATAAGCCAGGCTTTTGGAAGCTAGAAGAAGCGGGTTGTCTGTATAGCATTTCTGAGCAAAAGTTCAGGCATTGATCTGCTAGCGCTGCTGCTCCTCGACCTTATTCTCCCTCTGCAATAGTCATTTCTAGTAGTGGGCTTACAGGTCTTAGCGCTGCTGAGTTCTGCACAAGCTACGCTTCAAACGTTGGACTCTTGCTTAGATTTGAAAAACATGTGTTTTGGCAGGTCATTCGCATACGGCGAAGAAGCATCAAAAATCTATGCAGGCAAAGAATTAATCATTTTCTGAAGTATTTCTTGAGGAGAAGCAGCCATTGCTTTCATAACAAGTCAGACTCAATGCAAGTAAAGACGTGGACAAAATATATCTCCAGTCTCACTTCTAATTCCAAGTTCTCCTCTGTTTTTACAATGAAAACAGTAAAAAACCCAACCAAGCCTGGAAGCAGAACTGTACTGTAACTTCACACATGGAAAGAAAAAGCAGTTGGCTGCGTTCAAAAGTTCTTTCACAGCTGACATATGGACTATAACTTTTTAAGTCAAATAGAGATGCTAAAAAGTACACTTCGGGCAAAGCGTTAAGACTTTGGTTTCAGTAGTGAAGGTATAAAAGGACTCTGTTTCAGAGCAGCACCCTGAGAAAGAGCAACTTGGGACATCTAGTTTGCTCCCACTTTGATGGCATGGCCCTGAGATGCACTGTGAGGGGGGGCCTTTGAGAAGAGCCAGGACCCCAGTTTGTAAGTAGGGAGCTGCCAAAATTCTGGGTGCAGTTCATAGTACCAGGAGGGGATCCTGCAGGGAAGCAGGCAGGGACGAGGCCAGCAGGACCCCGTGGTCAGAGGCAGAACCAGGCTGGTAAAACCCTGGGCTTCAAGGCTTTCCCGGCACCCCTCGCTGGCCCTACGTCCCCAGTCCTCCCAACAGTCCTCCCAGTCACAGGCAAACCCCACATCGTAATTAATGTGCTTTAAAGCAGCCTCATGCCACCTGGATAACAAATCACACAGATTTCCAGCTATAGAGTTTAACTCTCAGCAACAGGTCTCATATTTAGTCCTGAAAGTTCCTGATCTAGTAAATATTTATTTGGCCAATGGCTCATCAGTCAGATCCACTAATCAAACTGTAAAAAAGCCCACTAGACTAAATTACACGTTAACGTAGAAATGGCCCAGGAGCTCTGGAGTCAGCCCTGGTGATCACTACAAAAAAAGAGATTTCAAACCCTCCCCCAAGTATAAGTGAGGTGCAACACAGGTGGGGTGGAGCAGAGCTGCTCTTATGGGTGTTAAGGAAACACAGAAACAGGTATGAAATAACTTGCAGGCTGAGTTTTAAGATAAAAAAAAATATTTACCCAAACAAATTAAGGAGATTTACTTATTGCTATTTTGTGGCTCATAACCCAGTCCCAAGACTTAAAATTGGTTCTTAACTTATAAAAGTAGTCTGGAAGCACACATTTAAACAAAGTGTATTGAAGTCCTGACAAATTCTCAGGAGTTTAACAGTTTGGAAAGCTGGCCTTGCTTCTGCACTACGAGTTCTTTATCATTTGTCTAGACTAGTTAATAAGATTCCTTTAAAATACCTGAAACTAATTTTTAAATAAATGAGCACAAATAACTTCACAAAGCATTATAAATTCATTAAAGTATTAGATACAACTTCTCTACCGATTACCAAGCTATTAAAGTTCCCATTTGTGAATATTATAAAAAAAAGTATACAAAATCTCATTTTCTTTTTGGTTTTAGAACAACAGAGTTAAGCTTTCCAATTAAATAATCCTCGTGCGAATTCCTGTGAGGAAAAAGAGGAGAGTATCATAATACCTGTTTTCAGATGAGGGAAAAGATAAGCTATTTTATATGCAAATATAACTGATTTCATTTAATTGTTCCTGAGGGAAGCAGAAGATTTGTATGCAAACCTCTTGCCAACTGGTAGTGACTTCAACCTCCTAATTTTTTTTCCCCTCTCAAAACATTAGCTAATAACTGCACCTTTCTAATGGAAGAGAGTGCAGTCCTGCAGGGCACTGTATGGAACACCTCCATGCCCCAGGGAAGTCAGCAGAAGCAGAGGGTGATGGGACTCAGCTGTGGAAGTTGCTCACTGCTCCATTGCAGGGAGAAGTGCTTGACACCTCAGAAGTCCAGCAAAGCAAAAGCAAATTTCCCCCAAAAATAGTGCTGTAAGAAGTATTTCTTAGCCTACCATTAGAGAATTCATTTTAAACAGGCATGCAGTGACCAAAACGATCGTGCCAATGTATCTATATGAAACATCCTTTGCTGATACTTAAGTTCCGTGCTGTTCCCATGGCAAGTGGTAGAAACACATAACTCACTGGCACAGCCAGACACTCAGGCAAGACAAATAATCCATCATCAGGCAGCTTAAATTTCATCTCTACCTTTTACCTATGGGGAAAGTCTACAGGGTGTCTTGTAGGAAAAATTGTCACAAACACAAAAACCACACCATCATTTGCAAAGAGACTGGTCTCAAGCTAGCACGCAGCTGGGTTCTAGGCTGCATCACAAAGACCTTTTTCAGTGCTCTCTCATCCTGTTGAGCATCTCCATGAATCTCTCTCAGAGCAACGCATTCTTGTCTCTGCTTAATTTATCCATTTTAAAATTTATATACAAATCCCCTTCTCCCAATTTAACTAATCCCTTCATGCAGCCTAAACACTTTACTAACCCCCAAAAAGGCAGATTTACAGTATACTCTTTTCTAAACAAATGGTTAAGGTTTATGTAAGGGAGACATCTAAGTAGTCTAGCATAGTCAAAGCTAAGGACACGCACTCAGCATTTTGACCCATTTGCCACAGAGCTTTGCAGTTGTTTGCTGTGTCACACGCCTTCATGTCAGCAGATGTGTAGAGAGACAGCAAATGGTTGTGCTTGGGTTGTTTTGTTTTTTTTTTCTTTTCCTCCTGAATTTGCGCTACAGCTTCCGGATCTCAGCACAGAGAATTTAAGGAGCAGGTTGCCTTCACCAGTCCTGTGGCTCTAATGACCTGTTCCTCTTCAGGTGCAGATTATGCTCTTCTGAAGAGGTGATTTCATTTGCATTCAGCTGATCACATGCCCACCCCAGGCACATCCACACCCACCCCGTGCCTGTTCCCACGCACCCTTCAACCACCACTCACACTAGGTTGTCTTGCAAGGCAATGGGGTTCAAGTATGACTCACAGCCTAGTGGAGTAATTCTAGCTGCAAGAAAACCCTGATGTGTGTTTGGGGGTGTAGTGAATTTAACACTAGAGAAACCAAAGTAGTACTCTAGCTGCCAAGTCCATCCCTCCAACTGCTGACAATCATGCAAACATATACTTTTTGATGCCTTCTGGACTGAAGTGCTAGTACATGTACCAGGGTGTACAAAATGTTATTCACTACCTTGTTATAAACTCAAGATCTGTTTTAAAATAAATTTTCCCTAAAAAGGCCACAACAGAACAGCTAATTAGGAGACTTAATTTTTCTTCTAGATTGTTACCCACAGTTGCTTAAAAAGATTGTTCGCTTCCCAGCCCCCATTAGCATTACATCTTTGTTTTGAGCTCTTTTCCCCTGTTCCCCCCTTCCCCCGCC
>NW_009192771.1:0-3559 GCF_000690835.1 Fulmarus glacialis
GACAGCCCCCGCTACCAGGAGTCGCTGCGGCTGCTGCGGGAGAAGAACCCCAACGACAACCTCAACAGCCCCGCAGGTACCCCCCAGCTCAACCCTTCGGCAGGGAGCACAGGCAGCTGAACCTCCGCTTCCCAGAGCGATAAGGTAGCTCCTGGGGCTGACATCTGGTTGCCAGGGGGCTTAGGACCGTGCCCCATTTCTGCCCACCTTCTCCTGTCGGTTTACAGCCCCCTGCTGTCAGTTGACAACCAGTCAGTGGGTCCCTAGGCAGGCACAGGAGATGCTCCCCCATATCCGTCATGCTGCTCTCATGCTTTTGGGATGGGTTTATGTTGTGCTCTGTGCCCTGCAGTATTAGAACAAAAAGCAGCTGTTGGTGCAGCTGCTATTGCAGAGCATCAAGTGATGCCCACCCTATCCCATGCCAGAGTGGGACCCAAGAGTGGAAATCCTGTGCATGCAGTGTGACCAAAACCCCTGAAAACACTTACAAATAATTTTCTCGTTTGTCTAAGGAGGCTGGAGTTTTGATCCAAGAGATGCAAAAAAAAAAGGTTATAAGAGAAAATCATCTATCATAAGCAGACTTAAATAAGGCAAGGAAATAGGGGAGTCATGAGAGGTGTATGCACCTATGCCTAATCTCCTTCTTCATTGCAGGACTCAAAGAACCTCGGTTTGTAGAGTTTAACGGAGGATTTAGCCAAGCCCAGTTGGACTGGTTCAATGAAGTCCTCAAGTTCTCTGATGAAAACCAAGAAAAAGTTGTAGTTATGGGTAGGTGGATATGAGGGATATATGGGGATATATGCAAAAAAAGTTATGTAGCCAATGTACGTTAGCTGAGGAAAACATGTAGCAGCTTTGTACCTCCACTGAGGTACACTGTGAAGTAGGAGAATAGCAACCATGTCTCACACTTGGGTGAGTTTTCTGTATACAGTTAGATGGCTGAACTTCCCAGCAATGAAGGCAGAGTTTGGTTACGCTTAAAGTAACCTTCTTCTTTCCCTCTCAACTGCAGGTCATCTGCCCATTCATCCAGATGCTTCAGACAGAGTTTGCCTAGCCTGGAATTACGAAGATGCCCTTTCGGTCATACACTCCCATCAGTGCGTGGTCTGCTTTCTTGCAGGGCACCTGCATGATGGTGGCTATTGTTTAGACTCTCATGGAATTCATCATCTGACTTTAGAGGGGGTTATTGAAACTCCGCCGGAAAGCAATGCCTTTGGAACTATTTATGTCTATGAAGATAAAATGATACTAAAGGGAAGGGGCAGAATTTCAGACAGAGTTATGCATTTCTGAAAATGGTAAGCAAATACAAATTGCCCTTCTTCAGGAAGCACTCGGACAAAAAAGCAAGGGATTCAGCTTATTATTTGCTTGTAGAAAGATGTGCATAGCTGATCCTTATAGCTTTAACTCAAACGTTTTTCTCTTGGATACTGAAACATAATTTCTAAAATTCTGCAAGAAAACAGACCTAGTTTCTTTGCGGAGAATAGAGAAGGCCAGTAATCATGTTTGAAATAAATATACTTGAATGCAGAATGTTGACTTGAAACACCCAATCCTGACCAGATTGTTATGTACTGTGAAAAAATGCAAACCATATTATGAATATTGTCCAAAAAAAGCCACTTTTTTATATCAGTCAGAATTAAAGCATGCAGAATTTTACCTGCCCAGCCGCATTTCAATTTTTTTTTTTTTTCCTAAACATCAGTCAGTAATGTCTCGTGTTTGGCAGAATTAGTCCATCCTGTAGCCTAATGCAGTCTTCTTAACTTTGCTAAAGTAATCCTCAAAAAAAGCTAAGCCCAAGGAAAATGGGGACCATCTATGCAACATCATATAATGCTGCAGATATACCTGCTGGGATCTACGTGTTCACAGCTGTATTAGCCTGCAGCAGTACTGAGCAAAGAAGCCCTGATGTGGAAGGATCTAAAGCATGTTGCTGTGCGGCATCTGGACCTGTTCTGGTTCTCTCCCAGCCAGCTTGTGTGTCCAGTGTATTGAGCTGTGTTTCCTTCTCCAGGATTAGTAGCAGTGGAACATGCTTCCTGTCACTGGGCTGTTGTGTGGGTTCTGCTTTCCAGGAACAGAAATTCTGTGAGAAGCAGAGTTGTGATAGTGACCACATCTGATGGTGACAGTCTTGAGTATGCATCTCACAGAAAATAAGAGAGATGGAAGCTTTCATTTAATTTTCTTTATAAAAATAGTATTTATTACTCTCTAAACCCAGTAATTTTCAGTTAAAGATAATAGCAAAAATATTTCTTTAGATATATTCTACATATGATTTTAGCATAGGAACAGAAACACACACTGATGAATTTTTCAGTTAGTCTCAATGGACTATGCAGGCAGATATCTGGAAGTTTTATGGCTGTAAATAGTCATTTATTGAAACAAAGTGTTTGCTTTACTTTTCCCTTATGTTACAGAACAGTAGATTTCCCAAAGTACGAGGTGCTTGGAGAGTGGTCCAGGGATGCCAGGATATCTTGAGTATACCAAACACACACTAGATCAACAGTGCTTTGAAAATGTATGACAAAGCTAGCTGAACAACAGTTTCCATATAAAAATTCTCCACTCAGATTTGACAGTGTTCCTCAATTTTTTAACAAATCTCAAACCGCACCGCTGGAAGCAGCCAGGCATTCTTGAGTCCTATCAAACTGATACTAACCTTTCATCAAGAACCAAAAGCAAAGGCAAGTAAGGTCAGAATATTTATTCTATACTTTCTCCCACCCAATTAAATCACCGTTTTACAGTGCGTTGGCCAAGATGCTCGCATCTCTTTGTTCACATAAATGTACAGCCATGAAACAAAGGGGAAGAGGGCAACCACGATTGCAGCAATCAAGCGAACTCCACCCAGTGGACTCCTATAAAGAAGCAAATGCAACAGAGCTACTTCAAATCAGACTGCTACAAAACATTCACACCTGGCTGCAGTTGGAAAGACAGCAGAGAGCCTTTGGCCACTTTAATGTAGCTCCTGTGGATGCATCAGCAGAGTCCTTTACTGGAGAGGCACCACATGCCAGCAGAAAAAGTTCTTCTGCCACCTTAGGCTACATAAACCAGGTGGGGAAAAAAAAAAAGCACCCTGCTTGCCCAGAGTATCTGTGACATGTTTTCCCAGCACAAAGGTAGTGTTTGGCAGATTGGGATTTTTCATGCTCCCAGCTAACAGGAATTTAGTAAAACTGCTGTAGCACAGTCCTCTGAAGAGGCTGGAGGGGACCCCAGCCAGCAGCCCCCCAGAGCCTCCTGCCAGCCCTGACTGCATCACCTGCCTGCTCCAGTGGATGCAGCGACACCAGTACAGAGTCCCTCACTGGAAAGTTCTGTAAATTGGGAGCAATGGCAGAAATGGCTTTGCAGTTCATTAGCAGTTGTGGCCAACACTCCCTAGCCTGTTCAGAGAAGGGGTGTGCTGTCCTTATGCAAAGGGAGAATGTCCCCTGCCCATTATGGCAGGGGGAGCAGAAAAAATGTTTCCTGTAGTTTTACTTCCCGCCTCCGCCCCCCC